>NW_006383008.1:2057012-2066174 GCF_000327345.1 Myotis davidii
ATAGCTGGACTTATTATAAAAGTATGTACCCATTAAAGTGTTACCGACATTCCCAATGACTACTTTCTGTAGTGGAATAAGCCAAATATTTAAGGTGATTTTGTAAAATGATGAAACAAAATGCATTTTCTCTTTTAGGTTAACTTTCTATACAGTAGAATCACTTTACAGTTAAGTTTCTCAAGTTACTATATGCTCACTCTATGGGCTTTTTGTTCCAGATACTTTTCATATATATTATGACAGAGACACTTTTTAAGAATCCTATAATACAGCCAGCAATTTTATCCCTTTCTACTTTATTTTCAATTCTTTCCTCTATGAAAATTATTTTCAAAGGCATTTGATCTAATTCATAGCAATGGTACCATTACTTCCAAAAAAAAGGATACATTCGGGCATGTGCTTTATTAGGCTGTGGATAGAGATAGGTGAGCTAGCTCATTTCTTTCTTCCTTTTTTTTTTAACTTTTGTTAACTCTATATGGTAGATACATGATTATTTATTACTTTATCCCTCCTACTTTCCTGAATTTTCCTTAAGATTTTGAAACTTCTTTTTCATATACAGCTGACATTCAATATTATTTTACATTAGGCTCAGGTGTATAGCATAATGGTTAAACACATAGTTTCTGAAATGATACCTCAATAAATCTAGTACCCACCTGGGACCATATGTAGTTATTATAATAATATTGACTACATTTCCTGTGTTGTACTTTACATTCCCACAGAGATCCTCTTCAGATTCTGTTCTATTTCTACCCATAAGATGTTGAGAGTTACCAAGTGCCAGAGGTGTGCCTTAACTCCTAGTGTCATTCACACATTCCCAGCCACACCAGTAGGGGCATGTCGCTCATTCTTACACATGAACACTTACACGATGTTGGACACCTGTGTTATCCAGGCACTGGTACTTTATCCCTTTGTACATTTTGGGATGACCTCCTGATAGCTGTTGGTTAAATTTTAATTTTATGAGATATGAGGTCTGAGAGTAGTCAAGTGCAATGCTTTTGAAGACAACATTATTATACCTGTAGCAGTCAACTTTCAGTTGGCAGAATTGTTAGACTTAAAATATGGCTGTGGCATTATAGAGACTATATCTGTGGAAGTCTTTGAAGTGAGTTCTACTTTTTCTATACTCCCAGATTTTTGTTGGTATTGCACCTGTACCTTTTCTCTGCTTAAAATGTTCTTTTAGAGAAAACTGTGGTCCTGACCTGGTGACTGAGTAAGGCAAGAATTAAAATCATAGGTTCCATTTTCATCCTTGCTCTGTGTTTTCATGTTAGTTAATGTATAATTGCTAAAGGGTCTTTGTCTGAAAGAAAGTGGTATTTGTATTATACATCAACCTTTTTTGGAAATTCTAGAAATCCCTGCTTTGACATTTAGGGAAATAAAAATATATAGATGCATAATTCTATAGTCAAAAATTATGTTAACAAAAACAGGTTGCTCTAAATGCTGATGAGTGTAATTATTAGTAATGTTTTCTTAATTGGAAAACCAGACATTCATTGCAAAGATTTTAAACAAATATTACATCTTTTGTTGAGAGAAAAATATTTCTGGATCACTTTCACACAAACAATGAAAACAAACAAAGAAAGGAGTGATGTTATGTTTGCAATAAACTCTGGCTGGGCCTCATTGGTATTCCTGGTTTTAACAATCCTTACATTTTAAGGACCGACTACTTAATGAATCAGCTCTGAAAGCTGGAAGCGGATTTAACCAGGGGGCCTCCAAACTGGCCTCAGTCCAGACTTCACTGTCTCCAATGTTTCCACTGTTTAAAGAACATCCAGAAGTTTAGAGAATATGGATACCAGCATGGTTAGGACCCTGATATGTATATACACATTTCCTTTAGGTTCATAATCTTAACTTTGGCCTAGAGCTTTTCTTTTATAGTCTCAGCTATCTGGGCTGACTGCACCATTCATCCTGGACTTGAATTGATCATAGGAACTATGTTAAGCTATTAGATCAGGATTCTTTCCCCCAAAACATCTAGAGGCACCTTTTTAAATAAAGTATTTAAATAGGAGATTTTAATGGAAATAAATCTATTTGTTCCTTCTCCCAATTGGCCACTGTTCTCATATGGAATGTACCTCTTGGAAGATATAGCTTTTGTGTTTGATACATAGGATGTGGCCCATGAGTTTAAAAGATCCTTGGAAGGTATTCAGGTATGAAAACTGGGGGGGAGGGGGAGGACGGGGAGCATACACTGGCAGCAATGATTGGTGTGTAGGTGAACTTGTGAATTGTGAATGAGAAAAAAAAGTCAATTGCAATTGATATTGTGTTAGCTCTGTAAAGGCAAAACTTTTTTTGTGAGCAGTCATCTGATTTATAAAAAGATGTAACAAAATTTTAAATGATACAAAATATCATTTTCAAAACAACATCAAAATCATTTTCAAAACACCACCAAAAAGTGAGTGTATTTAACGGTTGTCAGCTCATAACAGCAAATGTGTGCGTGGAGCAATAACGCATGTCGTAGCATATTTAATAAACTTCTGCCCCAATTTCTCAATTTCAGCCATTACACAGTCAGTTATACAAGGGATACACTTGGCATAGAGACAATCCATCATTGACTGCACTAAGTCCAGTTTGGCCTTAATGGAAAAGTTGATAAAATTGGTATCAACCAGGATGTGGTATCAACCAGCTGTGTGTTATATTGGAAGAATAAGCAGGAGGGATGTTGGGGGACTTCTCTTTCTATGAGTGCACTGGGATCTTTCTTTTCTTTCTTTTTAGGTTTTAATCTATCCTTTTCTTTAAGCCTCTGATCTCTGAGACTAAGCATTCGCTTCATGGTCGCATACTTCCTTGTTTTCTTTTGCTTCCCCATGTTCACGTCGCACTCTTGTTTCTTCCGGAATCACCCAAAGGCAAAACTTTTAGTTAAACTCTTTAGTATGTGACAGTATTGCATATGTATATCTACACTAATAAAAGAGAAACATGCAAATTGGTGTCACTCCATTATACCCACCAGCCAATCAGGATAACTATGCAAATTAACAAAGATGGCAATTAATTTGCATACACAGGCGAGGAGTGAAGACTGAAGATTGAAGACGTAAAAGGCTTGGCTTCTCTGCTATGGCTGGACCAAAGGCCTGGGTCCCGGGTGCCAGAGGAAAACCAGTGCCAGCAGCCAGGGGAAGGAAGGCCTATTGAGCAAATCTTCATGCAATGAGCTTCTAGTAATTTATAAAATATGTGTTACATATATGTATATTATATGTAAGTATATAATATGTATAAATATAGTATATATTATTTAGTAGACTTTTATTTTAATCACCCTCCCTACTCATTTACTTTTTTTTAAAAAATATATTTTATTGATTTTTTATAGAGAGGAAGGGAGAGAGATAGAGAGGTAGAAACATCGATGAGAGAGAAACATTGATCAGCTGCCTCCTGCACATCTCCCACTGGGGATGTGGACGCAACCCAGGTACATGCCCTTGACCGGAATCGAACCTGGGACCTTTCAGTCTGTAGGCTGACGCTCTATCCACTGAGCCAAACCGATTTCAGCCCTACTCATTTACTTTAAGGAGAATATTGTAGGCCTTATGATAATGTTTTGGACATTTCTAATTTGGCTTATGGCCCTCCCTTAAAATTTTGTGGTTTTTCTTTTAGATTGTTCAATTTTTATGGTTCCTTTATATATTTTATAACTATTTCTATACATATATATTATGTATGCATATGCAGTATGTAAACTATTGCAGAGTAAAAAACTATATTTTTTATCTCAGGAAATCTCTTTTCAATCCCTTGGAAATTGACACTATCTTTTTCTCATATTAATTGCTTCCAGTAAACTACAACTATATACAGTAAATTAACCAACATAAAATTGGATTTTATCTTTCCTTTAAAATTCTTTTAAATTGCTCTGAGAATTTATAAAATTCTAATGTAGGACAGACATTATATTGTTAGAAAAACACACCTGTGTGTTAATTATGTTTTTGGTAAGTGTTTTTCTTCCAATATCTAAGAGATTAAATTCTTCTAAAGTATTGTTGAATACCAGAGGGAAATTTCATAGCAGTCTCAGGAGAAGTACTTTGAAATTAAGACATAAATTTAAATCACCTTCCATCAGAAGCAACTCAGAATTTCAGCAAATAGAAACAAAACCCACCCTAGCCAGTGTTGTTCAGTGGTTTCAGCATCAGCCTAGACAACTAAAGGTCTCAGGCTTGGTTCCTGGTCAAGGGCATGTACCAGGGTTGCAGGTTAGATCCCTGGCCCTCGTCGGGACACTTGGGGGAAGCCTCCCTCCCACCCTCTCTAAAAATCAATGGAAAAAAATATCCTTGGATGAGGATTAACAAAACAAAACAAAACAAAGAAACAAACAAAACCCACATATTTTTTGTCACAAAAACACCATTAAACTTCTAAGTGAAGACCCAAAACACTTCTAATGTTAATCATTGAAAGAAATGTGAGTAAAGTGTTATTGCTTGTTAGTTCTACACCCTCTGTTTGAGTCTACATTATACAACAGTGGTTTATGATAAATCTGTAATTAGTGCTTGCAACTGGGTTTTCTAGGACATTCCTGGCTTTACATAGGTTAAGGTAGGAGCTTATTTATTTTAGAAAATACGGATTTCTTAAAATATGTTCACTGTAAAAACCCAACAATAGTTTTTATTGGAGCCAGACTTCTAACAATGGCTGTGTACTCTGGGACTTGACTTTCTCCCTGGGAATTCCTGACTTTCTGAGAGGATTCAGGAGAATTCACTCCTTATGCTGCCCACCACTTCAACAAATAACCTTAAACATCCTCCCTCAGATCCAATGGTGGGACCCAAATCCTGTCTTCTCAGTTTGAGTTTCCATTTCAGGACCTGTCTCTGCTGTAGGAGATTGGTGTTTATTACAGGCTAATCACTACCAAGGTACATGCCACTAGGAAACTTGTCTTTCAAAAATTAAATTTAAATAAAATCCAAAGGCTATCAGGATGTTTACTAAAAGGAAGAAATCCATACATGCAAGGATTTTTAAAAGCAATGTATAATGAGGACTTGTGTAGCCACAACATAACTGAGTAAAAACTCCATTCCCTTGAGGTGTTGCAATCTGAGTTCTTGTTCCATTTCCTTCACCCCCAGATGTAACCACCATCTTGAATTTGGATTTATTATTTCCTTGTTTTCCTATGTAGTTTAATTTTATGTTTATCTCGCAAACAGTCTGTTGTTTAGATTAATGATTGTTTGAAGCTTTTCTGGTCCTATTGAATCATACTGTATATATTATTCTACAATTTTTCTTTGCCACGCAAAAATTATTTTTCTAAGATCCATTCGTGGGGTTGTATTTAGCTGCAATTCATTTATTTTCTTTGCTGTATCAGAATCCATTTGCAACCATTTATTTACAGATTCCACTGTAGATTAATGTGCAACATTTGACAAGGTCATTTTTTTGTGTGACCACTTTCATACTGAGGATGTTTTTTCATTATCATTTATTTCATTTTCACAAATACTAAGCCATTGAATTTTGAGCATTTTTCAATTGCTATTGAATTGTGTTTCTAATATTACACCCACCCTGATTCTCTGTGTCCTGAGCATCTTTTATTCCAGGCATGCCTGTGCCATCATCTCACTGTATACTGCTGAGAGCAATGGTGGATGAGAAGACTGAGGCTGAGGAACAGGATGATAGTCCGGAATTAGTTTGGGAAATCTGTTGATAATAAGATTTATTTATTTTATCCTTTTCCCCCTACTTTTATTTTTAGTTTGTTTGGCCTTAGTTTGACCTCAGCATAAAGCAAAATCCTCTGAACTAATATATATAAAACAAACCTAAAAAAACAAAAACGACACTGACCTTCATGCAGACTCATAATTTTAAAACTAATTATCAAAAGTCAGAGTCCTTTTATCCCAGAGGTCACTGAGTAAAGAACCATCTGTAAAGTTCTCTTTCAGCATGTTTCCATCATATCCTTGAGGTGAAATATAGGAATCAGGAAGAAAATTAGCATTCCCTTCAGGAACTATAGAGTACTCAGTTACTCAATTGAGGTAAGAGAGAGTGACAGTGAATAAATTAACAGTATTCTTCCGTACCCAATTTTTCAACATTTCCAGAAGAAGCTGAGAAGATCAAATTCTTGTCAATAAAAACAAAATACACTGGAAATAGCAATTTCTTTTTGACTCCTGAATTTAAACTTATGTTGAACTTTTAAGTCTGGTCAGAATATCTAAATGTGATTTTCATAAAAAGAAATTATCAGGTAAGCTAATCTTACATTAAAAAGCATGAGCTGAAAGTGAAGGACCCGCTAATCTCATTCCATAACAACTACTGATGTTCACTAAGAAAAAAAAGGTTTATGCAGTAAAAGAGTAAAGTTTTAGCTTTATCAAAATGTTCTGCTTCTTCAGGTTCAGCAAGTAGTATTTTTAAATAAATCAAATGTCTTGGTGATAACCCATTTCACTTAGTCTTTGCCCTTTCCATATATAAACACACAAAGCTGAGATGTTAACATATAATTTATTATATTGTTTCCTCTGGGTTCATTTGTCTGGCTGGGAGTACCTGAATTTTGTTCTTTGCATCACTTTTATTTAATGAGGAAAAATTGCTATTGCTACCAAAAGAGAAGGACAATCAGTAGCCTTTTCCTGCTCTATTTTCAATGATTTTCTGAGAAGGGAGTTAAGTCCCTGGGATGAAAGTACTTTGTAAAAGGTATAAGAACTTATTGTGGATCAGGAAAATATATGCTCTCTGGGGAAGAAAGTGAAGGATAGTTAAAGAGGATATTATAAAAGGGGCTGAGATTTTAGCCAAACAACAGAAGAGTTATTAACTTTACAGGAGAGATAACATGGCTCATATCATAAGTCATCATTGGGAATTTATATTTTTTCTTTATTGGTTGATTAACTGCATTATATCTGTCAAAAATAAATGCAATGAAGCTTAACATGAAAACACCTTACATTGCACACTGAGTAATTTATTTATACACTTACATGCTATTTATATTTAGAAAGCACACACACAAGCTTGTGTTTGGGAGTGAAAGGCTGCCATGCCCTGTTAGGAATCTGTAACACTGTCCTCATGTACCATATGGGCTTCAGTTCCGCAGATAGTCACATCTCCTAGAAGACAATGGACAAGGAAGGATTCTGATGATTTTCAGGAGAAACACCAGACTTCCTTTTCCAGTCACTTCTGGTATCTGCCTACTATGGTATGACTTTTGTTAAATTATAACATGAAAAGGAAAAGCAAGAGATTTTTTTTTCCTGTCCTTGTTCTGTGACACATTGGCAAGTGTCTCTTTCTGTGTAAATACATTTAGCATGTACTATTGGGAAAGTATGGGCTTGAAAATATACCTAATGCTTCAAGTTCTCATAAGTGAAGACTTTAAAATTAATGACTATTCAGACTGTAGTACAATCCATGTTTGTTAAGCTTGCACAGAAGTAGGCAACAGGGCTTAGTGACCCTCTTAGGAGAGAGCGACTGGTGAAACAGGAATGGGACATTTATTATGATTGAAATGCCTGTAGCTGGGCCAGCAGGCCTGAGTGAGAGAGCAGAGGGACAATATGGGTGCAAACTAGACTGATAGATATATGGCTATGCAAATGCCTTGGCTCTGCAGCTATGCAACTCTACCAGCTGGGTGACATGGACCTTGGAGTAATAACATTTTCACTTCCACTTTCTCATCTGAATAATGCTGTAAGCTATACCTGACATATCCACTTCACAGGGTTATTATAATCACTGAATAGAAAAATATGTATGAAAGATTTATAAACTTTTAAATGTTAAATTAATTCTAAAAATAATAATATTCTTTGTGTTTATTGATCGTTACAACAGTAGAAAATATGGTCCAGATGTTTTTTTAGATGCTAATGATGCACAGGAAGTCCATGACTTACCAAGTGTCACATATAGTAACACTTTTAATGTATTTGCAATCTCATTCTAGGGTACTCCCTATGACCTCTATTTTAAAGATGTCTAAAAATAGAGTAGATCTTTTTTGGGAGGAGTGTTCATTGGTGACATACATTTTAGGTGGAACTCTATTTTGGTTGTCAATGATAAAAACTAAAACAGCTTAGCAGAAAAAAAATAAAAAAGGAATGTAAAAATGTTTGTGTAATTGCGTATTCAGCCCTGAAGATAGCATCTATGATCCCCACCTTCTGGTAATTAAGCTACTATGTAGTCCCCGCTCACATTATGTCAGAATTGGTCTGTGTGACCCATAGGTGACCGCAGAAGCGATGGTATGTGACTTCTGAGGGCATATTATAAAGGGTATTGTAGCTCCTACTTAGCTCTCTCTTGGATTGCTCATTCCAAGGGAAGCTATCTGCCATGCCATGAGGATGCTCAAGCAGCTCTGTGGAGAAATCCATGTGCTGAGGAGCTGACACCTCCAAACAAAACTCAGTGAGGAACTGAGGCCTCTAGCCAACAGCCATGTGAGTGAATGAACCCCTTGGAAGGAAACCTGCAGTCCCAGATAAATCTTCAGATAAGAGTTACCCCACTGACATCGGCAACCTCATGAGAGCTCCTATGTCAGAACACCCATCTAATCCACTTCTGGATTCTTGACTCTCAGGAACTGTGTAAGACCATACATGTTTGTCATTTTAAGCTGCAATGTTTTAGGCTAATTTATTATAGATAAATAAATTCTTAATAAAATAACTGACAAATCCAAAAGTAGAACTTGCTAAGGTACATATGGATTCATATGTATTCAAAGCTCTGTCAGAGCTATATTTCACTTTATCTCTTGGGTCTACATTTCTTCACGTTCTTTTATTCTCAGGTTTTCTCCCATGGGGGTAAAAATGATGAACACTGAGAGATTCTGGTTCACATTAAATTTGCAGTTTTTTTAATTTCAGATAAAGAGTTATAGCATTTCTTTCCTATCCCTTTGGTATAAAATCTTATACAGTGCTGTAAATAACTAACAGTGCTATTTGGGACACATGTCACCCTTTAAACTACTTTGGGCAGAGTGATGATACCATGACTGGCCAGGCTTATGTCATAGGTCAGGTCCACTAC
>NW_006383008.1:2066197-2067815 GCF_000327345.1 Myotis davidii
CCAGTGAAAGGAATGTTAACAACAGTACTGCTGAAATCACACTGAATAAAAGTGGGGCAGTTCCCACAAAGAGGGGTACTGGATAGTCAAACAACATACAGTCATCACAGGACAGGTGTCACTCCACAGGAAAAGAGTGTAGTTATTCTGATGTTCTTTATACGTTTATTAGGATAAAGAAAATCTCAGACAGGCTACTTATTTCTCAGGTTGCTGAGATGGAAGGACAGTATTATTTTCTTTAAAGGGTGGTGCTGCTGAGAAAGAAAAGGCACCATTTTTTTAAAATGAAGATATCTGCAATAGTTTCTTTGTTAACTTGTTAAAAACTAGTTCACAAACAGAAGTTTCACAGGTTGGTGGACAATTGAATAAAATATATTCTGAACAAGGGCTATAATTACCTAACTGCTTGTTCACTTACCTCCCTATGTCAGTTCTCCAATTAGCAGCTGGGCTAGAGAAACCATGTAAATCAAATCATGTTACTTTCCCCAGCAAAACTCTCCAATTGCTTTTTATTATGATCAGAACAAAATTCAAAGTCATTATTATGACCTAGAAAGCCCTACATGATCTGACCCTGCATCCTACTACTTTCTGCTTCCTCACTCTGTCTAGCTACAAGTGCCTTCACGGTGTTTCCAAACTCGTGATGTTAAGTATTCTCAGCTCAAGTCCTTTGCACTTGCTGTTTTTCCTATTTGAAATGCTCTTTTCTGAGTGCTGCACAGTTCTCAATGCCTTTCACTCCATGCCAGTCAAGGAGGTTGTACTAATGAACAAAACAACAACAAAAGGACAGCCTTTTTGGAGTTTAAAGTCTAGAACAGATAGACATTAATAATCTCACAAATACAACCTTATAAACTGCTCCAAATATTTTTTTTTTATAAATGCCCTGTTTATGGTGTTAACAGAAGCTAAGAGTCAGGGAAGCATTCCATTCCTTAATCATGCCAAGCCCGTCCCGGCTTCTGGCCCTCGCAGCTTCTCTTATTCTGGAACAGTTTCCTCTGGCGTGTTATATGCAGGAGAAATGAAATCAGAGAAGGAGACTCTCAGAGGTGAGAAGCTGTTCTGGAACATAAGGAGGCCTAAGGAGAAAGATTTGCAGATTAGCTTGTAAGTGAAGTGAGGTATTAGACACTTGCTTTCTTTGATGCCAGCTACAAAACCCAGGAGCATAATGGGGTCCTGTGGGACCCGTGGGATTAAACAAGCCTTTTGAAAGGCCCATCCTAAAGGAGAGTGGACAAATTCCTGCCAGTCCCATTGTCCTTTATAATAAAAGCACCTGCTTTTTCTCCTCCACCCCAGACCCTGAAGGCCACATTGGCTAGTTCATCAACACATGACTACTTCTATGGCGATGAAGAGAATGACTAGCTCTGTTCCCATTTTCATGAAGTTTGTGGAGAAGGGGGAGAGACTCTCAATTAAATAATCAGAAATGTGATCAGTGTGATGAATAAATGGTACAGGTAGCTATATTTCTGATAGTCTGAGAAGTCAGTGGTTGGTGGTGGTTGCCTTGGGGACATTTAAAATAAGACCTAGAGAATGAGAGAGGATTAGGCGGGTGAACAGTGGCTGGTAGGGGGGGGTAGGGAGGATG
>NW_006383008.1:2068301-2069732 GCF_000327345.1 Myotis davidii
ATCAGAAAATCATGTTTGTCTTTAGCACATGATAGCTTCTTATATTTTCTACTAGAGCAGCAGTTCTCAACCTGTGGGTTGCAACCCTTTCACAGGGGTCGCCTAAGACCATCTGAAAACACATATATAATTACATATTGTTTTTGTGATTAATCACTATGCTTTAATTATGTTCAATTTAATTTGTAACAATGAAGTTGGAGGTCACCACAACATGAGGAACTGTATTAAAGGGTCATTACAAAGCCTCTCTTTCCCACATTCCCTCCACACTCTCTCTTTCTCCCTTTCATCAGGTTCATCTATTTGCTTTAAAATAACCCCTCAATTGATAATTGAAAACAACTCTTTTTGAGGCTGTTTTATCTTCCTTCTAAACAGCCCTGACTGGTTTGGTGCAGTGGATTGAGCGTTGACCTGCAGACTGAAGAGTCCCAGGTTTGATCCCAGTCAAGGGCCTGAGAGATGAGAGAGAGAAGGAGTTTTGTGGAGAGAGGGGGAAAGGTTAATTTTGTTTCTTTTCCAAAATTAATATAAAGGATACATTTTTCTTAAGTACTAATTTGGCTGTATCCTAATAGGTAAAAAAAATATTTTTATCATTTTATAGTTCTAATTATTTTCTTACTTTTATTATAGTTTATTCTTTCACTCATGAATTATTAAGAAATTTATTTAAAACAAACATAATAGTAGAGGAAGAAAGCAGTCCCATGAGAGTATGTGGAAGACAAAATAATTCTGAATAGGACATCTGGGAAACTCTCTAACATGCTCATTATTTATCCTGGACCTTGAGGAATTGAGGCTTTCAGAAATGACAATGGGATGAAAGATTATTTTAGCGAAAGCACTAATCTAGGGACTGGAAGCTCTGTTGGAGCGTCCCCAGAGGGATTAAAACAATGCGTTTGAAGCAGCTTGACCATGATCTCGACATGCCCGTGAAGTGTTTTAGAAGACATTTGCACAAACTTAAGATTTCTGACGAGGAATCTTATAAGAGTTTAGGATATGGGTCTTGTATGAACACTTTTATTTTACTTTTAGGCTATACTGAAAATCACTATAAAAGTGAGCCATGTTTTCTAATCAAACTTGTATATATTGCAAAGAGAAATGAATTTATTTCAGCACTACACAGTTGCATAGCCTCATTTGGAAGCATTTGATGCTGTGTTCATCCTATTGACACAATTACTTTGTATGTGTTTAGGTTTCTAGTCTGCAGCAATTTGGAAGAACCTGTCAGCAAAACTGTCTGCATTCCCGGAGACGGAGGTGATTAGAATAAATCCTTTCAAAGGGGTGCATTGGAGTTTAGAATGAAAAGGGAGAGGGGAGTGACAGGCAAGGATGGATGTTTTGTTGTAATTCTCATTTTATTGTTATAGTGGTAATTTTATATATTTATATATATATATATATATA
>NW_006383008.1:2070430-2071428 GCF_000327345.1 Myotis davidii
GTGCTCTTAAATCCTGATCCCATGTCCACACCCTTGTGGAGGCTATCCTAGCTGGATGGTTAGAATACTGGAGTGAGAGACAACTGAGTTCCGCTCCTTCAGTTCATTAGCCAGGTTATCTTTAGACAGTTTCACCTCTTTGCAGATCAGTTTCAACATCTGAAAAGTGGGGCAAACACACTCATCATCGGGTGTTGTTTTTTGCATTAAGTAGTATAATGTAAACAAAAGGCATGACATAGAGTGTCATATGGTATGCATGCCATAAATAGTAAGTTTTTAATATATGCAATAATAATAGTAGTAGTAGTGTTGGTAATAATACCATCCTTAACAAATATTCTAGACTGAATTTAAAAAGCTCCATTCTATGTTAAAGTTAATGAAATCTACTGACAATTACTAAAATTTAATATAGGGCGATGATATTTTTATCTGACTAATGCAAGAAAATGCAGCCCAGGAGTATGTTTGAAAGAAAGTTACCAATAGAACCAACAGTCAAAATGCTTTGGTAGCTGACAGAGTGTGATATGTTAAACATTTTAAAGCAAAGTGTATTTGAAGAACAGAACTGAGTTATTAATTTTTGCTGAAAGACATGACTATTCTAAAGATGCCGCTGAGGAATGACAAGTCAGGTTGCAAATACATTTGAGAGCTGAAGACAGACCAGTCCATTCTCTATATGACCCTCATTTCTTTCCAGGTTTATGAAGCTTCATGTGCTTAGAAAGGATTAATTTACGGGATACTTTTGTCTCTGTATTGGAAGCTCTTGGACAAGAAGGAGGCATTGATTGATTTCCTCCCTCTGCCAACTTCTATCATTATCTCTGTCAGGTGGACTGCTGCGGATGACAAAGAAGCCTTTGGACATGGCTTATGAATAAGACCATGAGAATTTTCAGTAACAGAAAGGCTTGCAGATTGGGCTAAATGTTACTAGCAGAAGGCATGAATCTTCGGTCATGCTGTGACTTTGGGTTACCCATGCA
>NW_006383008.1:2072498-2078535 GCF_000327345.1 Myotis davidii
CCTTGACTTACAAGTTTAATTTGGTCTGTGACAGAGCTCATAACTCAAATTACTCGTATGTCAAATCAATTTTCACCATTACGATGACACGTGATGCTGGGCTGATGTTGTGGCGTTCACTGTGACATTCGCTGCGCCAACTAGCAGTGGGGTATCTGAAGCTGGCTCGTAACCTGAATTTTAGCTCGCAACTCAAAGCAAAAAATTGGCCGAGAGACGGCTCGTATCTCAAAAAACTCGTTAGTCGGGACACTCGTAAGTCAAGGCCCCACTTTATTCCAAATTCAGTCATATTAGAATTATGATATTACTTTTTTTGAAGCTAGAAAGAAGACTGGCTGTCAGATGGACACCTGTCAGTTTTACTATTATTCCTTCATTTTGACTCATTAATTACTGCTTCGTTAAAAAAATGTTGTGACTAATAGATTTAAATTAATCTATCTGAACATAAGCAAATCTTTAGAATATTAAACTAGTTGATGTGAGGGTAAAACTGAAATAGAATGTGGAAGGGAACTAGGTTAGAAGATGAATGGTGACTGTTGGGAGCTCTAGTAACAAGAAATCATTTTAGACAGCTGCCTTCTATTCTTAGGAAAACAAATGTATGTACACCTGTTGATCTATCCCACTTCCCTTGTGTGTTTAAAAGTTAAGGCATTTGTACTAATTTTTTTTTCTCATTTTGTCCTACCTGTGGTGCTGGGAATCCTTGGTATATGACAAACCCCATGCTTACTGATTTTCCACTTGGATAAAATGTGACTTTCCTTATCATTTATTACAGATGTCTTTTTATCCTCATTTCTCTGTCCCACTAGAACCTCAGGGCTAATTACATGAATGAAAGAAGATTCTCTCTGTCTGTGGTTAAGTTTTTCTTTGCTCCTTGTTTCTAGTAAATTATGTTTCTTGAGCTTCTCTTTAATATATTGTAACCACCTGCCTTCATAATATATTTATTCCTTAAAAAAAGCTGGCACTTTTCTGTTTTCTACATCACGCTTCCCTTTGAAACAATTATTTCCACTTATCCTCAGATTTTTATTATCACTCCTTGTTTTATTTCAATCATCATGCTTGTTCTTTCTTCTAGGATGGGACCCGGCTGTGACACATGTTAGCAAGTTTGGTAAATGCAGTTTAAGGTGGGAAGCTGAGATAAGCTGCACTATGAGTGTCTAAGATCCTCTTTTATTTATTACTAGAGGCCCGGTGCATGAAATTTATGCACTGGAGGGGGGGTGTCCCTCAGCCCAGCCTGCACACTCTCCAATCTGGGACCCCTTGGGGGATGTATGATCGGGCCTACATCTTGAGGGAGCCATCTGTGTCCACATGGGGGCAGCCATCTTTGACCAGTTGGGGGCAGCCATCTTGTGCGAGGGCATGATGGTCAATTTGCATATTACCTCTTTATTATATAGGATAGTTGCTTGCTAAAGTTAGATTAAAGTTGTTTCCTTTTGAAAACATATTCAGTAAAGTCATTCAGAATGCATAGTTATGTAGTTATCAACTTGAAAACCCAATCCTGGGGCTCTAAATTTTCAGATACATATGTTAAACTATATTGAACAATCTCTGGAACAAATAAGTAAGACCTAAGGATTCTATTTCTGTTTTTGCCATATTAGCCCTACAGCTGTGAATAATCTCTGGGTTTTGGGTTGTTCATTAATGAATTAAGGTGCTGCTACTCAATCCCCAATGCCTCTTCTACCTCCAAAAGAAAATATAATTGGATTCATGTTCTGAATTTATCACTTTATTTTTTAGTCTCTACAGATACTTTTGTAGTGAAGAATTAAATGAATATTTTCTAATTAAATAAGATTGTAATTTTGCCCATACTTTCATACATAATATGAATAAAAGACCTAAAGTTGATTACTGACCAAAGCATGGGAGATGAACAAATTAATTAGTTGTTTTGATCAAAATAGCAAGCATTTTAAAATAATCACTTAAGGTCTTATTCTTTCATCACAATTATATTCACATGGGAATTTTTGCTAAATTGGGTTTGAAATAAAAGAATAATGATAGTTAATATGTAAGACATGAGGTATTTTAACTTTTTATGAATATAACTGATTTCGTAACTAATGAAAAATAAAAATAAAATCCCTTTGGCTTTCACGTAACATTTGACCTTGAGCATGGTATGTATGTTTAATAGCATGCTCCATTTAGTGCCTCCTCTTATTTTACATGACATAAAAGCATAGTAGAGAACATGAACAGGCCAACACTACAGTTTAAGAGACCAGTATTTATTACATCAACCAACGACTATGTAATCTTGAGAAAGTTACTCGACTTCTCTGAACTCAAACTTATTTGTAAAATAAGAAATTGGACCAAATGGCTTATTCTTGGCTTTATGAAGCAGTGAGTATCTATTTCTGTTTTAATGTGACCCTTCACTCTTTTATATTATTTGTTACTTTTTCTCTTTACTTGAATGCTTGTTTCTTGATAACTTTTGAAGGAGATTACTTTGTGAAACATATTTGGCATCAGAGTATTCCATAAATGTGTCAAGATTCTCCTTACATTCCATTTGTAAGAAATATTTTATTTTTGACTTTAAATTAGAAATCATCAATGTTTTCTAAGTTCTTTGTATTCTTCAGTTAGGGGCTCAGTTCAGTTTCATAATAATGTGTGAATAACTTTGCATCACACATTAGTCAATAAGTATTATGGTTGATATGAGTTTAGAACCTACACATTCCTCTCAAAAGTCAACTTCTTCCTAATACTAGAACCAGCTGTTTTTCTTTGCCTTTAGATTTTCAACAAAGACAAATTCAATAATGTTGATGACTAAAGCTTAAATTTCATGATGCAATGTAAAAACAATACATATCAATATGGTAGTGTTTAGAAGACCTAGTTAAAAAAATAAAATAAAAGACCTAGTTAGCTCTGACACATTTGGTTTACCAAGAAATCCCTCTTTTATATACAGAAATTAATGGTAATGCTTAATATTTTACTTTGTTAAACACTATAAACACATATTCTCATTTAGTTTTCACAGCAATCCTATTAGGCAAGTGATAGACATTTCTACATGTTAAAATGGGCAGATTTAATAAATTTGTATGAAGTCAACAAAACAGTGGACTTATAATGTACTGTTGTGTTGCATGTTGAGATGATAACCTATTAGAATAGCTCAAGAGATTTGAATGTGTGTTTTTGTACTGCAAACTAGGTTATAGGAGATTGGCAAATAAGGAAATTATGTCAATATAAAATGGACAAATGCAGTTGGTTCCTGAGTGATTTTTCTTAGTGGATAAACATGTTTGAAGCATGCAGAAACAAGCGCTCCTGCAGTTGAAAAGTTTCGCCCTATGCAGAGGTGGTAGGCAGTTGAGTGGTTTCCAGAAGCACAAAGTTATTAGGTGAAGCTGCTGTGAATGAGTGAAGAAGCTGTGAAGTGGTTTCCCTCAAGTCCAAAGAAACAGAAAGACACAGAGACTGAGAGAGAAATGAAAAAGAAGTGGCATCTTGAGATCTATTTTTACTGTTAGTCAACCAGGTTCTGCTGAAAGCAAATACATCAAAGGATCTGCATCTCTAAGCTGGGTCAATTGACCAAGATGGTGGATGTACCCTGGCCAGTATTGTCAGTGGTTAGAGCACTGGCCCATGCACCAAAGGGTACAGGGCTCGATTCCCAGTCAAGGGCACCTACCTGGGTTGCAGGTTCCATCCCCAGTCCCAGTTGGGACATATGTGTGAGGCAACCAATCAATGTGTCTCTATCACATCAATGTCTCTCTCTATCTCTCTCTCTCCCCCCTCCCTACCTCCCTCCCTTCCACTCTCTCTAAAACTCAATGGAAAAAATATTCTCGGGTGAGGATTAACCAAAAAGATGCTGGATGCAAATTTCTGTGGGTATTGAACTGTGCAAAGATTTTTAAAAATATTGTATTATTGTTTTTGCTACTTTTTTCATATGCTTTATTATTTCTTGTGCACAGTGAAAAATGCAACCATCACAGCAGAAACTTTCTCAGTCACAGTTTCTATAGCATTCATATTCATGGACACTTAGCTCAGCTGATAAATATGTTAATGAGATTATCTTCTGCTTCAGGGCTTCACACTGCTCTATGGCTATAGTCTGTAATACTTCACATCCCTGATGAAATTAGGAGACAAAAGCATATTAATGAATTAGTGCAAATTATATATCATTTGTAGAAAGCGATTTCAAAGAATTAATATTTTTTAAAGAGAGAAAGCCTACATTGTAAGAAGCAAATCAAGTGGGATATCCTTTTTCCTATTAAAACAAATACAACAGAAACATTAAAATATTTTAAATCATCAGTATTGTCCTTACCATAACAAAACTATTTTTAGTTTCACATATTAATTCCAAGCTTCCTTGTATCTCTCATTCATGAATATGCATTGGAAAATAGTTGCAGTTATAACACATCTAATATTAACATCTGTGTTTGCACTTGTTCATTTACTTTTTTTTTTTTTTTTTACTTACAAGGAATTTCATACTGTATCAGCAACATGAGTTAGAAAACCTTTTGCACTGTTTGGTATTAGAATTGTATTTGTTTTTCTTTTACACATAATGAAGAAAATATCTTGGTGCAGGTAGCTCTCTCCAATTGTTACATCATTTTCTTAGAACATATGACAAAAATAAAGGATATTGGATAAATAAATATTAAACTATTTATGGCAGCTGCTATATTTTACATTGTTTTTCATAATGGGTGAAAAGTTTAGAACTCTACCAGCATATAAATATAGTTATTCTACAACTTTGTCAGCATTCACTTGATGTTTTTACTTTCAAAATTGGTGAGAAATACAAAACAATATTTGAATATTGCTTTATTTGCATTTCGTACAAGATGCCGAACATTTTCCTATGGAAATTATCCATTGCCTATTTATGAGGAACATAAATTTTTAAACCTTTTAAAAATAGACTTGTGAGTTAAATTGATATATAATAATTTGCATATATTTACAGTGTAAATTTTTTTAAGTTTTGACATGTGCATACACACTGCAATCAGGAAAAAGGACATCTTCAATTTTTGAAAGAATTTATGTAGAATTGATATTATATCTTCATTAAATGTTTGGTAAAACTTGTCAATATACTATCAAGTTCGTGAGATTATTTGTGGAATGGTTTTTAACTACCCATTCAATTTCGGAAGATGGATATTGTATTCCTCAATTTATTTATTCCTTTTTGAATAAACTTTGAGGGTTGGTATTTTTTTTAAAAAAATGTATATTTCATTTAAATTGTCAAATGTGTTAGCATAGAGTGTTCATAGTATCCCCTCATTAGCCTTTAATGCTTATAGAATCTGTAATCATGCTATTTCTCTCATTTCTGATATTGGTAATTTATGTCTTCTCTGTTTTTTTTCATAATCATCCAGCCAGAGATTTTTCAATTTTATTAATTACCTTTAAGAACCAGTTTTTTTGTTTCATTGATTTTCCTCTATTAGTTTTCTATTTTTTTGATTTCTACTGTTATTTTTGTCATTTACTTTCTTCTGCTTAATTTGGATTTAACTTTTGTTCAATGTCAGACATTATGTAGTTTATTATGTTTGATAACAGATATTTTTACTCTTACCGATATTCTGGAGCTTTGTTTTAGACAGAGTTAAGTTATTTGGAAATAGTTTGATTCTGTTATGGCTTGCTTTTAGCTGTTAGGCAGAATCAGAGCAGCCTTTAATTTAGTACTAATTTTTCCTCCATTTGAGGCACTACATTCTGAGTACTTTATCAGAAATTCTGTGAATTTCAACCCTTTCTCTTCCCTTTGGTAGAAACACCTAGTTTCTAGCCTTGTATTATTTCCAAGGATTGTTCCCTCTAATCCTCTGGTCTTGGGTAATTCCTTCACTTACATGTTTTGATCTGCACTCAGCTAAATACCTACCAGGACCCCACTGGATGTATGTTTGTTTCTTCTCTCTCCCTCTATTCCACCCCCCGCCCCCCCCACCCT
>NW_006383008.1:2078615-2088403 GCF_000327345.1 Myotis davidii
TGGCTGCCCTTACCTCTCTAGACTACCAACTCTTTTCTCCTCTGTGTCAACTCAGGAGTCTTTTGTACCTGGTTTTGTTGTCTTTTCAGAAGTGGTTTTGCTTCCTTTTCATCCATGATTAGTCTACTCATTTGCTTATTTGTGTATAATAAACATTGTATCAGAAAAATTACTTATAGAAATAATTGACAACTCAGGATGATTTATCTTCCTCTAAAAATAATTTCCATTGCTTCTGCTGCATCTCTAGGATCACTGTTAGTCTATAACTTAACACTGCGATTTGGGTTTGAAGTTTTCTGGTCTGTCCAGATGACTGGCTGCAGTCTGTGTGAGGGTGGTTTTTCCTTCTTTCCTTTTAATCTTGGGATGTGGCTCTTTGGACCCCAATGCAAAGCAGACAACGAAGTTTGTGTTTAGCAGGATTACACTTCATAGGGCCTGGAGGCTGATTTGGTCTTCCAAGACTTGTGATGATATTAAAAATGTATAAAATAAAAAATAGCTCAGCTTTTGCTGGTGACCAATTTATGTTTGGAAAATACCCTGGGAAACATTTTCCCAACTGCTATGTTAACATGTCTGGAGTCACATCTTTTTCAGTGTCTTGGCATTTTGATTTCTTACTACCCAGCTACTTGATGATTTTGGAAGATAATCTTTATATCTTATTCATCCTTTTTAGTTATGCTCATCAGAAGAGTTTTTCTGAAATATTTAGTCCACTGATTTTGGAAATGAGAGACATGATATTTTCCCTTTAAATGTCAATAAGCAGTGTGCTACAGCTATATCCCTATCTTAAATGTTAAATGTGGCATAACTTTAAACCCTTTAAGTTATTACAATATTAAATACAACATTTAAACAATTATGACAACCAAAAACGTCTTCCTGGGAGCAAAACTGCTCCGGGTTGTGAGCCACTGATGAGATCGCCTGCAGCCCACGCTCCTAACCATTGCAGTGCCTTCTCTCCTGGGAAGTTCTGCACAGGACCAGGTTTTGCCCTTGTTTCCATTAACCCTGAATGTATCACTGCTTATTTCTCCCTTCAGAGACAAGGCGACAATTAATTGGAATTATTTATTTCTTCTCTGTACTTTGCCTTCTCTGTGCTGAAGTCATTATAATCCCTAATAGAAAAATGTGGTACGTAGTATGGATTATTTAGCTTTTGATAAACACTTTTCTGCAGGCCTATTACATGGCTATCTGGGTAAAAATATATCTCCAGTAGAGTGACTTCTTTACCAGGAGTAAGCAATTAAGAACATTACATTTCCTTGAGAAACAGGCCATCTAAAGAGAGCTGATGACAATAGTTCTCAAAACCACTCCATCTTTTGCCTCTAGCTTTGCCGGAGTAAATTCCTGGCCTAGAAGTGTCTTTACAGCCAGGAAATGTAATTATCTGACCAGATCACTAAGCTATGAGATGTTAGGGAATTCTGAGTTCCTGACCTTCTTTTACATAGTGCCGGGGTTCTTGTTCTGGCATTAAGAAGGGTTCAGCAATCTGGAGAAGGGGCTGTGTGTAACTTAAATAAAGAGTCCAGAGATGGAGCATAATTTTGAAAGGCATATGGGGTCAGAGGAGCCTCGTTAAAGAAACTAAGATCTCCTTGTCTCAGGACCCGGTGCTTTTTACTAGCACAATTTGTCCCAAGGCGAGGTAGAGATATATGCTTCAAAGGGTCAGGTTTCATATACACAAGCCATTGTCAGATTGGAAGAATTAGCCTATGGCTGTTCAGGTGTTTGGCCAGTAGGAGGCAATAACATGTAGATTAAGATGCCCTGAGCTGTCTGGCAGCGAACAATCTTCCCTTTTCAGGTTTGGGGAAATGCCTTTGCCACTCCAGATGATTCAGCCATGCTGAACATGCTGGAATTGGCTTCGGGAATATAGTAAGTTCTAGAGCAGTGATGGTGAACCTTTTGAGCTCGGAGTGTCAGCATTTTGAAAAATCCTAACTTAACTCTGGTGCTGTGTCACATACAGACATTTATTTTTATATTTGCAACCATAGTAAAACAAAGATTTATATTTTTGATATTTATTTTATATATTTAAATGCCATTTAACAAAGAAAAATCAACCACAAAAATGAGTTCGCGTGTCACCTCTGACACGCGTGTCATAGGTTCGCCATCACTGGTCTAGAGCATCATCTAAGCTCAGAGACTTGTCCAAATTAAGGCCAGATCACTTAAAAAGCTCTGTTAGACACTCTAAGATAGCCTAAGGCAGCGGTTCTCAACCTGTGGGTCGCGACCCCTTTGGCGGTCGAATGACCCTTTCACAGGGGTCGCCTAAGACCATCCTGCATATCAGATATTTACACTATGATTCATAACAGTAGCAACATTACAGTTATGAAGTAGCAACGAAAATAATTTTATGGTTGGGTCACAACATGAAACTGTATTTAAAGGGCCAGACGGTTGAGAACCACTGGAGGTGATCTCACCTTTGGTTTCCATTCTGATCGCTGTGTCTGAGGACTCCTTTGGTCTATATCCTCCTGAGCCCCTGATGTCATGTAAGGCCTGGTCTCCATAGAACCCAAGTCTGCTTTGCAGTGCCTTCCCTCACTCCCTTCCTCCAGCCTTCTCTGCTCCTGCCTTCTGTTGCGTATTTGGTACTCTGTTTCACATATACTAGTAGATATGTACTTGCTTTTCCTTCTGCCCTAATCATTTGTTGTCAGTTGCCTTAATCTGTGGATATCACACAATGATGTACTTACTGGCATAAACTCACCTTTATTATCTAAAACTTTGGTTACCTCTTAGTACCTGCTCTGTCAGTTGGCAGCACTATTTCCAGGTCTCAGGTTTTCAGCGGCTATAGGGCTAATCCTCAGACTGACCTGTGGCAAGGCCATAAACAAGTCCCAGTTTGGAGGGCAGAGCCCTCCTGGAATAATTAAGCTTAATCTTATGGTCCTCCCTAGTTCCTTCCTAGGTAGCTAATGGGTTATGGAGGTGCAGCAAGTGCCGCCAAAACAAGGTGAAACATTGTAAACATGTTGACCACTTCCCTTGTTTTGCTTTGTGTGCTCTGACTATAAATGAAAACTTTGGCTGACAGGCTGTGTCACTGTTTCTTCATCCAGGCACAGTGATCCGACCTAGTCCCAGCTGTATTCTCTTGTCTTTCTTCTTTAATCCTTCACCGCCCCTCCTCAGGCTCATCCAACCTGGCCATGCGGTGCGGCACGCAGGTTCTCCCAGTTTGTCCTTTCTTAGTGTACTTAGCAAGCCCATATCTGAAGACATTTGAGCCTGGAAGTGATTAAAGTGTGTGTGTGGGGGGGGGTGGGAGGGAGGCAAGATCAAGGACTTTGCTTAATCCATTGTCAGTGTGTGCTTTGCACTAATCTCAAGATCAGTGTATTCAGGATTTTTTTCCTCTTAAACTTTACAAATTCCAAAATAGAAGATGAGCTTTTATTTTTTGGGGGTAGGGTCACTTCACATAATATACTAGAGATAGTTTCATTAGGTAGTCTAATGAAGAAATTGGATGGGCTCAGGTGTTTTGGCAAATAACTAAGAGAACTATTGGGCATTTCTTCCAGGGAGAACTTTAGATTTCTGGGATGAGCTTGGAGTGTGAACGCAGAGCCACTTCAGTTTGTTGGGTCAAAGGTAGACAAAGGTGCAAAGCAATCCCTCAGCAAAAGCAAAGGTGCAGCACAATTCAGGGCTGCTCAGGCTCCACTGAACCCAGGGTGCTTTAGAGCAAAAAACAACTGGCCTTTGAGCAGCAGCTTTCACAGTGCTACTTGAACAACGATTTTTATGGAATATAATTAGCACTACAGGAAAACAGAATTTTTGCAATAAAATATATTTGAGAAATGTTGAGTTAAATAAAAGTAAACACACTCCTTTATTGAAGGTTCTCTCAGGGACTTTAATATATAAAAGTACAGTATGAATCTCTGAAAAGGAATATTTTACAAAGCATTTTTCAAATGTTTTTGGCGACTGACCCAATTTTTATTCAGTGAGCATTGCAAAGAAGAAGTGTTTGATATTAGCCTAATTTGGGACAGAGATTGAAGGGCCTCATTTGATGCAGTGTTCAGAAGCAGAGTGATCATTTGCGAACATGGTCATTTACAAAAATAAATAACATATGCCAACAAATTTAATGAATGACCAAATGGTCATGCAAATGTTTTCTTGTGCTTCTAAACTCATAATCTCTAAAAATCATGACTTTACTGAAGTAATTATGGTTTGCATAATTAAAATTCTGAGTTTTAGGGGTGGCTGTAGCTTTTGTGCTCAATATTTAATATTATGATACAATCTGACAATCCCAGAGAAATATTGAACCTTCAAGAGTAATCTATTTGCTCTTCTTTTTACATTAACTATGGGGAATCATATCCCTGATGGCTTCTGGGAATCAAGTTTATTTTTCTGCTGGTTATGGCAACATAAAGTTAAAGGTATTCTAAAATTTTTAAGAAGTCTTCTGAGCTACCACATCACCAGCTTACTATAGATATGGTAATTCCCAAAACAGAGTCTGGCTGATCTAAATGAAATTTTTTGTTTCAGAGTCTCTGACTATTTACAGTAAATTATCAAAAATCCAGTATTCTTCCTGCTTCTAGGATATACTTCCAGTCATGTTTTCTAACTCTTTTCTGTGATAAACACCACTTCCTCTGTCTATTCAACAACAGAGGAGTAATTTGGAGATCTAAGGTTTTTAACAAAAGCTATATATTTTTAGGATAAGATGGCTTAATAGAGACTGGAGGGACTGAAGAAAAGATATTTAGAAAAATGTTTTTGTTACTTTTAAAGCAATAGCTAAGAGTTATTGAGTGCTTACTGTTTCAAGTGCTACTATAAATCTTTCATGTGCATTATGTCATTTAATCTTCACAACAACCTTATGCGTAAGGTGTTATTATCCTTGTATTTTATGGCAGAAAACTGGGGTGATTCAAGGTGAAATAACCTTGCCAAGGCCACAGAGCTGGCAGTGAGAGATCTGATAGTTGAATGTGAGCAGTTTTGCTCCAGAACCGACACTGCAAACACTGAATCATGGGGCATCTCTTCAGCTAAAGTAAAACACATTGGAATTGGACATGAAGATGGATAAGATGTTATGATGCTAGTTTCCATTTTTTTAATGATTTAGTTCTAGAGAGATATATTTTGTGGCTTTGTTCATGCTGTTCATCCCCTTACAAATGTTCAATGACTTTCCTTCATACTTCAATATAAACCATGTCAAATCAATCAGCCTAGTCCACATTTATCGGTTTGAGTGTCAAGCTCTCCATATTCTAATCTTTTTTATTTTCAACACCTTAATGCCTTATTTAACATTGTTATTAATTATTGTACCATTAAAATCACCCATGTTTATTCAGTGTACTCTGCCTCTAAGACTTTGTTCATATCCTCATTGAAAGGTCTAACCCACATAGCCTCTCATCTTGCCTAACTGCATCCTTTCTTCAAGGACTATTTCAGAACTTACTTCTTCCATGAAAATACAGATCATCTTACCTGCTGTCTTGACCTTTGAACCCTTTGAACTCTATTTGACATTTGCAATATATTTTGTATTATAATGGATGTGACTCTTGAATATAGTCTTAAGGATGCCAAAAGTTCACTGGGCAAAGAAACAGCTGGGTTCTGGATGGATGTGGGAGCTATCACAGAAGTGCAAATGGCATGAAATATTACAAGGGAACAAACAAGACCTTAGAAATATTGGTAGAAGCCAACTTTAAGAAATGTATATGACTTGCTACTAAATGAGGAAATAACCTTTACAAAGTCATTGCTTTAGTCCAGGTAAAAAAATGGTGGAAGCCTCATTGATAAAAGAGGCAATGGCAGTAGGCTGGAAGGAAGGGGACATATTTAAGAGATATTTCATGGTCAAGTGGATGTGCAGAAAAGGAAGAGAAATAATCAAGAATGATTTCTAAACTTTTAGGCAACATAATTTGTAACAGGTAAGTAAATAAAAAAATAGAGGAGAATATGGTGCTGAAAGCCCCTCACCATGGGCTATCCAAGTCAAGGCGTCTATAGCACGTTAGTTGACAGTAAGTACCTGGAAATTCAAGGCTTGTGGTTGTAGAGGGAAGTCCATAATAGATACATACACAATGGGACCCTTGCCTGTTGGAAATTGTTGAGTCTATAGCCCTGAATAAAAACAATTAGGAGAGTAGGAGAGTAGTAAATTGAGGA
The DNA here is from genome assembly GCF_000327345.1 of Myotis davidii. Lineage (NCBI taxonomy): Eukaryota > Metazoa > Chordata > Mammalia > Chiroptera > Vespertilionidae > Myotis > Myotis davidii. Next base: position 2,084,865 of record NW_006383008.1, read on the forward strand.
TGCACCATGAGGCATCTTTTAAGCTAGATCAAGGCTGAATGAAGAGAGTTGGATAGATTCTCCTCTTCCTCCCTGCCACACATACAAATTGAAATTATTAATAGATCTAGGCAGGTCCAAGTCCATTACAATAATGCAAGATTAAGAAAACAAACTATATAGGATAGTTTATATATGTGTACTGCTATCCTTTAATTTGACATTTGTACTAAATGTGTAATATATAAAATATAATTATTTGTTTTTTAAATTTTAATTTAATATATATAGGGAATCTAGATTTTCATGTAACTGAAAATGAATCTTCTTAAGTGAATGATTTTTAATGTAAGCATTATAAATAACCAGCACTATTTTGCACATTGAAATTGAATTCTTTTATTTTAAATATTCACATTACAGGAATTCATTAGGCCTGAACAGAACATCATTATTTATACATTCAAGGAATAATTCCAGTGGTAAATCACTGAAGTACTTACACTAAATATAGGAAATATGATTGGAGAGATTTCTTCTTACACATATAGGCTCAAGTCCTTTATACATTTATTTCTGCCTTGGGATCTTAGCACAGATGCTGAAATCACCATTAATTATTGAACAAAAATTTCACAAAATTATAACTATAACAATCATACCATATATTTATTTATAGGCCCAGAAAGACATCAATGGACAGGAAGCTACATTTTGATATTTTTAAGGGATGAAAATTTCAAATAACATCTGCAGTATAATTTGTGGAAAACACAAGTTATCCAAATAGCTGAATTTATAGATTCCCTATGGCATTTTGCCTTTCATGGCTTATTAAAATATTGGCTAGCTGCCATGACGTTTTATAGGTTGAATCTATGAAGGGACAACAATATGATAGAAAATTAAGAGCCAAGATCAGTTTTGCTAATATGTCACACGTGCACAACATCGTGTTGGTGATGCTGGGCTGATTACTCATCATTTGGATTAATGCTTTACTCCTGGATGGAGGGAAATTCTGTTGCATGATTTTCACTTGGACTAGTAGCTACAGTCAACTTATATTATCATTATATTAACTTCACTGAAGCTGTTAAAATTGAACTCGAAGGAACCAAACTTCTGTAAATAAATAAATAAATGTATAAATAGGATGCCAACTGCTTTAATAACATAGCAGTGAAATTACCTTCCGGCAGTGTAAATGTTTATATTGGTGTTTTAAGTCACCAAGTGCTATGCTCTACCCATAACATAACATGATGAATGACTTATTTCATTGGGGTGGTAGTCATTGGTTCATAATATTATCCGTTTGGAATTAAGCCCTTTCAAAAACACAAGTATATTTTCTGAAGAAGAAAACAAAACAAACACAAAAAGGAAACATCACTGAATAATTCCTATTTCTAAAGACTACTGCAAATTATTAGCATGTAGAGGCTTGGTCTCTGCAGCCCAAATTCATATTTTCTATGCAAAAAATGTTTTCTTAATTACCTAAGTTACTGAGAAAAACATTGAGTTTACCTTTTCCCCCCTCTACCAGTTACACTGATTGGCTGGCCACACTACCTAGATGTTCTACATTATTATTCAAATTAGTGTTGTGCAGACCTGACCTCAAGTTATCCCCACCCTGGCAGTAGTACTGATTTTGGCAGTGTAAAAAACAAACAAACAACAACAAAAAAACCCCATACCATTTTTGATTGTAGAAAAAGCTGCCAGAATATTGTGTTCATAGTTTTCAACTATTAACATGATTTTCCCCACATCTTCATGCTTATTATAGTAAGTTGCTATACAGTGAATTATATCATTTGCCAATAAATGATTTTATTTGTTATATTTTATTGCCAACTAGAAACTCCAAGAAGGAAATTTGGGGGAGGGGCAAATTTACCACAATATGCTGCGACATTAGAAAAAAAAGCCAAGCAGCTTTGTCTATTGGCTCATTAGCACTAAGAATAACATTTCCGCTTTACTGAAGTTTAAAAAGGATTGTAGAAAGGACATGAGTCATGCACATGGATTGAGACATGCCTGCGTGTCAGTTGGCAGTATAAATTCCCCCAAAGTTGCATGATTCGCCAACAGCATGCATTTCCCCCCCAATATAGCACAACCTAAATATCATAAAATTTCTAACACATTTTATTTCAAACATGCACTGGATACTAAAATAAGATTTAAAGAAAAGCTGATGTTTGATATAAAAGAATCATGTTTTTTTTCAAGTGTGGAAAAATACTCTACAAAAAAATAAGTAGAAAAGTGATTTCTGATCAATGGGTGATTTTATCTATAAAAATCCAGATGATCAATTAGTGTGCTTACAACAACCTCATGGGTTTGAATCACAGTAATAACACATACAGAACATTAATAGCATTAAACAACTGTTAGCACAATGCAATTAAATCCTTATCAGAAATAACAAGAACCTATAAACTGTACATTTGGCATTTAGGTTTCAGGGTGTTTTAAAGATTCTGCTTAAATATAACAATACAGTAGTGCAAAATCACATTACATTAATGAAACATACAATTACCACCCAAATAGTTTATGGATTACTGACCCTTACATTCACAGACTGGCTAGAATTGGCACATTTTGTTTCATCATAATAGTTTTGAGCTTCCTTATTTAAGTACATTATTTTATTCAGTCATACTTAAACCATATAAAAAGGTATAGGCATATGTGTGTCTGTACGTGTGTTCTTGAAGAAGAAATGAGATAAGAGGAAACATGTAAAGTCCCCATTCTTCATTTGCAAAAACTCCATTGCAGTTTTCTTCTTTAGCAGCTCTTCAATTAGAGCTCCTAAAGAAATTGTGTAATAACTTCTCTCCCTTCTTACAGCTTTCACAGCAGTGACATAGCCACATAGAAGAGAGAAGGAAGAAAAGAAAAATTCTAGAATATATGGCAGCCATGCTTGGTGCCAGGCTAATTAAACCAGAATATCTAACTAATCAATCAAAATTTATTAAGAGCTTCTTGGGGGATTTTAACGTGAAGTTCACCACATCCCACTGACATGAAAAATCTGTAGCTCAGAAAAGCTAGTGAATTATATAATAGATTGTGCAAACTAGAACGTGGGTTCTGATCTTTAGTTTACTGTTCCCTTTCTTGTTTCTCGTCACCACTTTTCTCCTTCCTGCCTCTTTGTGTACTTGAATCTACCTCCAGGGGTCCTCAAACTTTTTAAACAGGGGGCCAGTTCACTGTCCCTCAGGCTGTTGGAGGGCCGGACTATAGTTTAAAAAAAAAACAACTATGAACAAATTCCTATGCACACAGCGGCGGCAAAAACACCTGGTGGGTCAGATAAATGTTTTTGGCAGGCCGCATGTGGCCCGCAGGCCGTAGTTTGAGGACCCCTGCTTTAGACTTTTAGCTTTTCACTTTTTCCCTTTAAAACCTCTATGATACATATGTGCTCTGCAGTTTCAGAATAAACCCTATTATTCCAATGAAGATGATTAAGCTCAATAATTTCATCCAAATATTTTTGACCACTTGCATTTTCTCCAGCAAAC
>NW_006383008.1:2088426-2091599 GCF_000327345.1 Myotis davidii
AAAGGATTTATAAAAATGTCCTTTTATATTGTCACAATTACTTCACTAACCCTGATTCCTACCAAACCCAACCTTTTAAACAAAAGAAAAAGAGAGAAAAAAACCCAGATGAATATAAATATTGTTTTTGAAGGTTGATATCATGCTGATAGCTCTAGAGATTTACATTTTTATTTAAGAGTGAAAAAGATACCATTATTTTCACTACTTTTTTCCTATCTCCAATTACAATGCCTCATAGCCTGTCAATCTTTAAGGTGAGAGCTCTCATTGCTTTGAATGTAGAACATCTATATGCTGAAAGGTTTTTCTTTTTGTCAGTAAACCTCTGGTTTCAATTATGGTGGTCTTTGTCCTTTGATTCATTATTTTAAAGTAACATATAAAATATTTGAGATAGGTCATCTGTGTTCTAAGAAAGTGAACTGCTCTTAGTTTTACATAGACAACTAGATATGCTTGGTTTGTTCAAGGGCTCTTAAAAAGAAAACCAGTGTGTGAAAGGCCTGATCTAATTACGGTCTCTGGAGGCACATGTCCTGCCCTAGATCGCAGTGAACTCTGCTCTGGCAATCTCGCCTTAGATGAGGATGACATCTTCAGGATTGTCTCACCCAAGGGACTAAAGATAGCTAATGAAGCTCAACAGAAATCCGGGGATGCGCTCTGATGGCTGCACATATTTCTTGCATAAGGAGTAGTACTAGGTTGTTCATTTACTTTGGGTACCATTTATGCCCAGCCTGCTTTTCTACCTCTTACACCCTCATTAATGAAAATGAAATGCAGCCATGTGTCTAAAGAATCACTGTAGTTAACATACCTTTTTGTAGAAGTCACTCTCAAAAATTTTCAGAGAAATCTTTCATTTGTTTTTCACAATGAAAGTTCAGCAAGATCTAATTTAACATACTTTACATATATATTAGTACAACTACTTTCAACAATCTGGTTGCCAGAGAACTCAGAAAAATAATTCAAATTTTGAAGTTTTCTAATGTTGTATCTGAAATAAACATTCCTGATATTCTTTAAAGCAAGACAAGTAAGAGCTAACTTAAAAAACACTATTTTGAGTAACATTGATTTTTGCACACATGAATAGAAAACATTTTTAAGCTTGCTTTTTTTTGTTTTATTACAGTACCATTTAGAACTTGTGCACATGAATAGTTGAGATAATTCATGTCAAAATTCTATTTATTATGAAATTAACAATTAGAATAGTCTTAATCACAGTCTGGCTAAGTTTATTTCTGCACCACTAAGCTAATATATTTGTTTATTGAATTTATACACTATCATTTAAAAAGTAACTTTTAGCCCTAACTGGTTTGGCTTAGTGGATGGAGCATCAGCCTGAGGACTGAAGGGTCTTAGGTTCGATTCCGGTCAAGGGCATGTACCTTGGTTGTGGGCACATCCCCAGTCGGGGGTGTGCGGGAGGCAGCTGATCGATGTTTCTCTCCCATCGATGTTTCTAACTCTCTGTCCCTCTTCTTTCCTCTCTGTAAAAAATCAATAAAATATAGTTAAAAAAGTAACTTTTAGCATTCTTTTACATTTAGGAAAAGTAGATGGAGACTTGATTCTGTATTCTAACTTATATAGTTCATTAGTCTGGGGTTAAACTAGTGGACCAGTTTAAGTGATGGATTAATTCAAGTTATTAAACATTTATAGAGCTCTTTCCTTAATAGATAATGATTTCTGAGAATCTTCCTGCTATTGAATTCTGTGACTTGAGCTATACTACTGATCATACCCTAAATTGACTGTTAGTTTACTGATTGCTCGTAACAGTGAGGAAAAATTAGGTCTGTTTGGGTTCCAATTATTTTAAGAAATGGTGCATTTGCTTAATAATGTGTATGCACAACCATTCACTGCCAGTTCCTGCACTCCTTCCATTATTTAGTAATTACAAAAGTGTAAATGCACACACTTCTGCACTATTTTTGTTTCTCTTCTCCTGAAGATTATTCCTTTGGCTTATTTAAATTTGCAATGATACTTATAAGCTCTCTGCTTAACAATTTCAGAGTTTTAGAACTGACATTTTGGAACTAGATTTGGATTCCTCACAATGACTTTTATTATAGTAAACGATACTAATTAAACATGTTATCTAGTCACTTAAGTGTCATTTCATCTGTTCTCTCTCTCTCTCTCTCTCTCTCTCACACACACACACACACACACACACACACACACACACACACACACAGACATCAGGAAGATGTTACCTCCACAATTTAGATGCAAAATCTGAGGTTAAAAGAAGTCAAGTAACTGACTCACAGTTAATGAGTGGCAGAGCTTGGATTCAATCCTGAATTTGTGGTCATAAAATATACGGGTGCTGTATCATGTTGCTATATCCCAATTGCAAATTACTTTTCCACCCATCAAGCCAGGACTCTGGGACATGGTAAAGAGGTCTCAAACACACACAGTGGAGAAGCAGATCACAGAGCATAGAAGTTTATGGCTGTAAAGATTCTGGTAAATGGATAGTACAGTCTTTTATGTTATAAAATACAAACATAATGTTGGAGCCTAAAAAGACAATGATATATATTCTTTCACGTTATATAATCTTTTCTGTTCCTAGTAATTTCTCCAGATCAAAAATTACACAAGTCTTCTATGCAGACTGGTGATTCCCAGAGGCAGTCTCACATTCATATCACCTGTGCAGCTCTTACAACTGCTCACCACTGCGGCTTATCTCAAACCACTTGGATCAGATCTTTGGAGGTGGGGTTTGGGCAGCAACAGTTTCAAATTCTCTCTAGTTGATTCAGATATTCATCTAAGCTTGAGATGTACTGCTACATATACACCACTCAGATTTAAAAGAACTGGAGACTATAAATAACCTGATCCACATCAAGAGATTATCAGTACGATGCTTGGACATGTAGTTATTAGGTGTCGAGAATGTCTAGGCTCTCGAAGTAGGGAAATATTTAGTGACATATTCAGAAATAGTACACATGAACCGAAGAAAGGCCATAGCTCATATCAATTGAGAAATAGAATGCTTTCCATTTAATTGGTAGCTAAGATGCAACCTCAAGGTTGACAGCACATCAGACCTATCTGGGGAGGTTTTTAAAATATAGATTCCAACTCAGATCTCAGACCCAGAGAATTAGAAGCCGTGTGCT
>NW_006383008.1:2091643-2099627 GCF_000327345.1 Myotis davidii
ATTCTTGTGCCTGATATAGAAAGTCCCAAAGACATATGTGTGTTTGAGAACTGCTGGCTTAGGATAGGTCATAAGCTATAGGATGGGGCAAAAAAAAACTTAGGAAATGCGTTAAAACATGTTTTGTATTTTTAAAAATTATTTGAATATATTCCAATTACATGAACAGGGCCCATAAATCAGAATTGTGCATAAGCACCTCTGGTGATTCTAGGAACCAGGTTTTTCTGGAACACTAGCAAAAGGCAGCTGATGTTAAGAGTTTCTTTTAAAAAAATATTTTCAAACTAAGTCAAATGGTTAAATATGTATTAATCACAATTTTAAAAATAACTAAGTTATCTACATGCATTTCATTAGGTTTAAATTATGTTGCCTATTTTATTGTCATCTGGGGTTTGACTATCTGCCTTTACTGGCTTCCAGATATTTTTGTATCAATAAAAAATTTTAGATTATTATAATAAAAATGTGGATGGTAGAGGAAAATCTAAAATATTTTAAACAATGCCAAATATACAGTTGGTTTTCTGTAGACAATTAAGGTCTCAGTGAGTAGTGTGTATATGAATTGTAAAGGACTTAGGGAGAGAAATAAGGGGAAGAAGGTGTTAAAGGAGGAAGATTAGCTAATTGATCACTTGCTATGGTCCAAGCACTGGACTAGGTTCTTTCCACATAGTAATTTACCTAATCAGTTTCATGCTTTAAATATCTATTCAGAGAAATAAAAGGAAAATCAGCTTGGAGTAGGTATGTCCAAAAATTATTTTGAGATGGTCATTGACATTTTACTTGCAAATACATGAATATTTTAGTTTAGATTTTAGATGAGAGAAGTCGTGCCAGATGGAACCTTAAAAACAGCAAAGTCCAGAGAGCTTCATTGGCTTTCTCAAAATTACAGTCTCTTGAACCAATAACCCAGCCTAGCATTATTCATATATCTAGATATCAGGCTATCACTTATGTTCTGTTAACTGCTCTACATATTGCTTATGAATATGGATGCATTCAATATGAATTACTGAGAGGGAGAGCACTTCGGATAGTAGTGGAGCTTACTCATTTGCAAAATGCTACAAAATCTCTAGATGAGAGATATAAAGAAACGCACACACACACACACACACACACACACACACACCCAAAAAAGTCTTAACCAATGTTTACAATACAAAGGAGTGCAGTTAGGGAGAAAATAAACTATTTTCTGGTATAGAGCTTGTAATAAATAATGTGTCCTTCACAGTGCTTGCACTGTAAGTTCACCTTAAATACTCATTGTCTTTCCTATTAGAAACAGTTGGTATGTTGACATTTGAATAGAATGTTTACATGTTGCAAATCCTTGGGTCTTGGCATGCTGCAAGACTGGGAGGACAAAAAATGCCTTCCTTTGCATCCAGCAGCACACTGACTGATGAAAAATGTAAAACATCATCTCGACCTGACACCAATCAGCTGGAACTGTTATCACATTAAAAATACTGTTCATAAATACAATGTTTTTATTCATTCAACGGTATTTGTTGAGATCCTCCTCTATGTTAGGCACTGTCTTATCCTTTAGATTCTGAAGTTTATTATATTTAGCAGCTTGATTATAATTAATTTGTTAAGAAGTTTAAACGATATAGTGTTCAAGGGAATTCAAAGATATATTTAAGCACAAAGCATAATGTAAGAATTTAAACTTGTTTTAGTAATTTCAGAGTTTTAATTTTGTCTTAATTCATACGAAGACATTTTCTAGGTGATTATCTTAAGACTCATGGAATTTAATTTGAAAATAGGCTAAACAAAAAGATTTCAATAATATTGTTTCTTATTCTTTCCATATTTAACTTCCAGTTTGAGGCAAAACTTTAAAGGCTCAGCAAATAGTTCCTAAATAGTCTGTCACTTTAAACCTCAAATACTCTGAGCTTTCTAAACCCTCATAATAGAAAACATTTCAGGACATTCTAGGACTATCAGGATTTATTCTGTAAATATATAAAAATGTAAGCTGATATTGATTTTCCACTAAGATGATTTTTATCAGTTTCTACTTCATATTTTCAAATTTCTGGCTGACATAAAATATGATGGCCATGTCTTTTTTTTTTTCAGAGTGTAATACTGCTCGATATAGAGAGTTCATTATATATTCTTACTAGTAAGGCCTATAAAAATTAATATATGCTTTTACTAGTTGGGCCTACAATAATTAATATTTAAATAATCATAACATTGAAGGTAATAGATTTTTGATATTTTGAAATACAACTTTTTAAATGGTAGATTCTTCTTTTATGTCCACAATTTATTCCCTGGCATAACTGCTTTTATAATCAGCAGCAGCAAGCCAATTTTATCAAATCCATATCATTTACCATGAGATATCCTTAAAAAGAATTTTGCTGTCTACAGGATTTACTGAAACAGTGGCTGAGGACCATACATCATCTTAAGGATTGCATTTCACTTAAAATGTAATGACAGCCCATGTCTTTTTGCTGAAGCTCAACTCCTAAAATATTTAAACCAGAAGGAATGCTAACAAGCTCAATGTTTTATTTACTAGACTTTTTCAAAAGTCAAAGTACTTGCACATAGAGTTTATCATTCTAAAGGCCCTGATAATACCATCTAGACATTTACATTTTTTAGGAATTGAGACATACTTCTATGATAAAGTGAAAATAATATGAAAATGAGCATAGGATTAAGAAATACAGGCCCTTCAATTCTAACCATGGCTATGTCACTATCTGTGGTGTGTGTATGTGTGCATTTTTAAATAATATATTTTTATTGAAGGGAGAGGGAGAGAGAGATAGAAACATCAATGATGAGAAAGAAACATCGATCAGCTGCCTCTTGTATGCCCCACACTGGGACCGGGAATCGAGCCCACAACCCGAGCATATGCCCCAACCTCAGGAATAGAACCATGACCTCCTGGCTCATAGGTCGAAGCTCAACCACTGAGCCACACGTGCTGGGCATGTGTGTGCATACGTCTTGAATAAATATTAAGTGTATCTAGTTAACACATAAGTAGAATAAAGGGATTACTTTGTAAACATGCTATAATCCCATCCAGCCCTAAAACTCACAGATCAATGGGTGTGAACTGAAGGGTCCAATTGACTCATTTATTTTGGCACTTCAAATTCAGAAAGCTTGTTCTCACACTTGGTAATGGATTTTCAAAATAGAGGTGTTCTAATTTATCAATTAGTATTATTGCCTTGGCTTGGGTCATACTATCAGCATGTGATTAGAGTCACAATCTAAGAATGAACCCAAATTCATGGTTGACAATATAGGAAATGTGCTCAGGTTTCTCAGTTTATTCAAGTCATGGGCCTCTACCACCGCAAATGTGGCTTGTCATGATTTTTCAGCTTTTGAAGAAAGTAGGTACCTTCTAAACTTGCTTGTAATAAATCCTATTTCTCTCCCTGTACTTTTCATAGGTCAAAAAGATAACAAAGTAAATGTAAATGAATGACCATGATTGTTTTAACATGCTAAAATAAAAGCGGGTGGAAATCTTTCCTTATTGAGGAGGGCAGCCATACAGACACACTATTTATTGAGCCAGTGTGGTTAGAAGAGATTCTGTGGAGGAAATCTCCACTGGGTCACACGAGGAAACACACTTGCAGCTCAGAAACAATTGGGGAAATTCGCTTTCCTATTTTCATGAAATCAGCAGTGATCCACATAAACACCGTTGAGAATCTGAGGAAGGTTTTCTGTCTCTCTCCACTTAATTATAAGCTACTTCAAGACAGTGATAGTTCCTTGTTCATCTTTATCCCTGCTGCGGCATTGCCTGACACAGCATGCCTGTTCAATCGTGGGTAAAGACATTATTCTGAGGATCAAACAATCCTCCATCAACACAGGACTCTTCCTCTACTCAAATTCTTCTAGTGCTCTAGAGAGCTCCCTCCCTCCCATGGCAGTCCTATTAGGAACAGTTGGCGCCTCCTTCTTACTGAATTGAAATTTGCCTCTCTCTCTTGTATTTGATGTAGAAGATGGTGGATTTGAGTTGTACGGTACTGATGCTGCATGTAATAGGACTATTAGAATTAGTCACAAATAGACTCAAATAGGTCTCATCAGAACATTCTAATTCTTTTGAGTTTTTGCCATGAATGGAATAAAGTTCTTTTGGGAACTACTTTTCTTGAAGATTCCTTAACATCCCAACTTTTCTCACCTGCTGTTCTATGCTTATATCTGGCCCTTAACCTAAGGGAGGAGAAATGCTGTGCAGCAACTAAGTTCACAAGTGAATTCTCCAAAAACTTAGTGTAATGACAAACTTATTTTGGTTTGGTAAAGCCCCAAGGGCCTTACCATGTGCTATAGTATAAACAATTACTGAAGAGAAATGTACAACATCATCACCAGTGGGTACCTCTAGGCTAAACTGTCATGTCATTGAAACTAATAAAATTTTCCCATGATGTTCAATGCCATTTATTTATTCATTCAACAAATATGCATTGAGATCTTATAAAACCTCATTTTATTATGTTTCACATCTTATATTTAACTCCTTGATGTTAATTTTATTTAAGTTCTTTTAGATAATAGGACAAAAGTTTTGCAAATGTTATGTTTATTATTTGTCTATATGCTAAAATAAACTTTTAAATAGTGGTTTAGAAAAAAATATTTTAAGCTGGTATGTTATTAAAATTGTACAATTATGTGCCATTTATAAATGTGATGCAATCTATACATATCCTTTTGTTATATGAAGAAATTATAATAATGTATTATGTATTATCAGGATAGAAAAGAGAACTGTCTTAGATTTTCTTGTGTTATTAGGATTATTTCCTAGATACTAAAAATCCCCCAAAATACATATTTAAAAATACTTCAATAATTTAACTTAAGATCATGAGAATAGTAGCTGCATTTGCAAATCAGCTTAATGAAAGTATATGGGAAACCTAATAGTTTTCTGAATAGAACAGTTCTGCTTCACTATGTTTCTTCTTCACTACATGAATATTTCTGCCTTCACAAACATGTAAACAGGTAAAAATAGATCAAATAGAAACAGTTACACACTTTGTTCAACTCAGAAGTCAGAGAGGTTAGAATTCAATTACAAATACTTTCAGTTGTTACATTACGCAAACTTGGAACTAGAGATTATAATATTTAGTGAAAATATTTCATGTTTTAAGATGTACATTTTCATTTCCCAAATAGATTAAACAGATGATCAATATACAAACAGTAATTGTACCACAAACTTACATTACAGACAACTACAAAAAATGTGAAAAAACAATGTTTATAAATGATAGTGAAGAATAAATTATTTTCAATGCCCATAATTAGGTATATACAGGATAATTTAAATCCAAATGGAGTGATTGCTAATGCTGAACTCTTAAAAATCTTCATCAAAATATACTATACCCGAGAGTGATCAAAATAAATTGTGACAGAAAAGGAGAATGTCTCATCTCTCTTTTCATTCTCTAAACTTGTATGATATTTCATCGAAAGACTTTGCCAAGTGTGCAAATGTTGGAAAACTCTAATGCCAAAACCATTTCTCTAAATTACCAACAGACTTATATTCTTGATGCCTTTTCACATGATCACAAGCCAAGCATGCGTGTGATTCCCAAAACCGTGGAAGATTTACTGTGAAATCTTTCCTCCAGTTAAAGTAACTAAGGTACAACTTATTGTTTTTGTCAACTTCCTTCAGATACTTTGCTAGATCACTTGGAGAGTTGTAATCTTCCACATGAATGAATGAGTCTGCTGGAATGTAATTTTCATAGTTTTCCCTAGATGGCCCCAGGACAATAGGTACGGAGCCAGCCAGAAGAGCATTGTAGAGCTTTTCTGTGATGTAATCTTTGTGGATTGAGTTTTCGAAGGAAAGGTAAAATTTACAAGTAGATATGGTAGGAATCAAATTTTTATTATTCACATACTCTCCAAATGCTTGCCCATAGGTATGGATTTCAATGCTTTTGCTTAGCTCGTTGTAATACTTGACCCTGGCGTGCTCAGGGTTCCAGTTACTTACAACCCAGCACACTAACTTCTCTTTGCTTGGCACTTCAAACACGAAGGGGTTTGTGCTCACCGTCAATACGCCATAAGGCACTTGGATGTCTGAGTCGCGGCGGTAAGTCAGAGTGAGATTGAATAGGTGCTCGATGCCATTCTTCTGGGGCGTGTGAGTTGGTGATTCCAAATTCATCCAAATCCATTTCTGGAAGGGTGGCCTGGCCTGCTGAGGTAAATTCGTCAGATCCCAGCTGATGTCTCGGTGATGGATCAGAACCGCGTGAGATTTGTTGTAGAGAGAACGGTCTGTTGTGAGATGGCATCCTTGGATGTTGAACATTGCTTGGCAGGAGGTAAGGTCAAAGGTCTGCCCAAACGGCCACACCCAAATCAGAATAGTAGTTTCATTCACAGGATCAGTTTTGGTGGTGAAGAAATTTTTCATTTTCAGCACTGAGCTGGTTGACTCCATTGGGCTGAAGACCCAGCTGTTGGTGGGCTTGATGTAAATGAGAAGACATGCCATAAAGAAGCCCAGAATAAAGCAGACAATTAAAAATGGGCGGAGAATTCCTTTGGATGTTGATGTCATATTTTTTTCTATGAAACAGAAAGAGAAAGAGGGGTAGGTAGGGGTAGGGATGAAGAATTAATCATAAATATAACTCGACACAGACATGTTGTAAATCCTAAAATACATTTAATCACAGAATCAACTGAATTTTCCTTTTTAGTGTTATCAAACCACTGAAAGGAAGTTTCCCCTAAGTGTTACAAATGAGTCAGAATTTGGTAAACATGTACCAGCTGTCTTCAAGCCAGTTACAGTTTATTTTCTCAATGTCACCCTTACCTGCTATATTTTTATTTGCTTGCTGAACACTGAATGACAGACTGTCATCACAAAAGCTTTGGCTAAAAGTTTTAAGATTTTGAAACTAGACCAGACTTGTGAAAATTTCCCAGTTGATATAATCATTCATTTGCTAGGGTACTTTTTGAGATTGCAATATAACTTTGTAGTTCAGATGAAATTCAGTAAAAAATAAAAAACAACTTTTAAATGGAAAAAGTTATGTTTTTGTATTTTTTTGATATAAGTTTATATTCACTGTTAAAAATGGCAACTCTTAATCTGGTATCTGTTTTATTTTTGTTTTAATTTTGTTTTTGTTTAATAAGTGCACTAATGCAGACATTGAATAAATAAAAACCCCTTATATTTAATTTTAAAAAATTTTTTCTTACTCTTTTTATTGTTTGCATTTAATAATTTATTACTATACCCAATATCTACTAGGATGTGATAATCAAATGCCCTGTTGACTATCACAAATGTATAGATTTTCACAGTTTTCAGGAAATTAATTAACAAACTGGTCACTCAACATAAGCATTCCCACTTACGCGGTATGGGCCATTCAAAATAGTTTTTTGTAGCATTAAAATGATATTAGTATTATAGAGGGGCCTAAACAAAATAAGCCAGTCAGAGAAAGACAAGTATCACATGACGTCACTTATATGTGGAGTCTAATGAACAAAATAAATTGATGAACAAAAAAGACCCAGAGACATTGATGCAAGCAACAGACTGATGTATTTCAGAGGGAAGATAGGGGCACGGAAGGAGATTAACCAATGAACTTATATGCATATATGCATAGTCTATGGAGATCCCAGTGGGTCTGAAAGATTGTTGAATTGGAGGATTAGAAGAAGGAAACCAAAAGAAGAAGAGGTACTGAACAGAGTGGGATATATGGAATTGAGATTCAGGGGTCTACAGTTATCAATAATGATAAGGTGATTGCCTGTTTCCCAAGTCCCAGATCTTTCTCCAGGTACTTGGTATGTATTCACCCATATGACGTATTTGATATCAACAAGCATGAGAAAACATCACAACACTGAGAAAATCCAGAATTAT
>NW_006383008.1:2100966-2127658 GCF_000327345.1 Myotis davidii
GCTATGGGAGGAGAGAGAGGGAGGTCAATGGTGGTGGTGGTGGTGGGGGGGACATCTGTAATACTTTCAAAAATAAAAATAAATTTAAAATGATATTAATATTATAAAATAACAATAAATGAATTATTGAAAGGGAAGAATTAAATTTCATGGAGAACAGTATTGACCTTATAAATTTTAGCAGATTGCAGTTAAAAAGATGAATCAAGGCTTTTAATTTTTTAAATAGAATTATGGTCAAGGTTTTCCTCTTTGCCATTGATGGCTCTTTATGAATATAAACACAAAGATAAAATATGTTTACAAAACTGTCTCTGAAACTCATTATTCTTCTCAACAAAATGATATGGTCTTTCAATTTCAAATTCTTTGAAATATTTCAAAATCTTGATCAAAACTAGTGTAGAATCATTAGATGTTTAAAGAAAAAGAGAGGAATTGTTCTTATTTAAATACTTAAATTTATGTGAACATTGCAAAAAAAATCCTACATTTTATTATATAGTTTTCTTAAAACCTATGATATTTTCTATATGGCAAAGCTTGATTTTGTGAGTCAAAAGATTCTGAACATTTTATCCTAGGCACACCACTAGAGAAGAATTATTGGAATCAGACTGAGACGTACTGTCAGAATTAGCTTCAGACCTATGACGTCATTAACAAAGGAAAAGAAAAGAGTATATTCTAAATATGTCAGGAACTATTAATTAACCACTGAGTGATAGAGAAAATCAGAATGAATATGAAGGAAATCTCAACTCTTTAGGACTAAATGACATTGATGGTACTACTTGTCAAGTTTTCTAATATGTAGTTAAAACAGTACTTATAAGAAAATGTATAGATTTGCACAGTTTTCAGGAAATTAATTAACAAATTGGTCACTCAACAAGTTGTACTCAACAATGGTGCAAAGAAATAAGAAATAAAGGATTAAAGTGTGGATAGAAATCATTGAAATTGAGAGCAGAGATTTGAGAGAATTAATATCACATATAACTGTGTGAGATGATGAATGTTAACTAAACTTACTGTGGTAACAATTTCACAATATATACATATTTTAAGTTATTTGTTGTATGACTTAAACTAATACTATTTTATATGTCAATTATAATTTCATAAAACTGGAAAAATACTAAGGTAAACTTTAGGTAAGTATAATAATCAAGAAGAGAAAAATCAAATTAAGTATCTAAAAAGAGTAAGTAATATTGGTGTATCATAAAAAAAACTAAAAATGACTATTTGAAGTAATTTATGGTAATAAATTTGAAAAACTGATGAAATAAATGGTTGTTTCTGCACAAGTAGAAAAATGCCAATTCTAATCAGAAACTATGATTAAACAAATAACAATTAAAGAAATGGTATTCATAAATGCTAACGAAAAACAAATACTAGAGCTAGATAGTTTTTGCTGGAGTGATATCAACAATTCAATGAGTAAAGAACACTGCTGTCACTTAAAAGAAATTATTCTAGAAAACAGAAAAATAAATAAAGAAGCTTAACTCATTATATGAAGCCAATTATTATCTTGTTGACAAAAGAAGATATGAAAAGCTAAAAAAAGTTGTATTTCACTTATGAACACAGTTGCAAAAATACAAAAATGTAGCAATAAAACATATTGAAAATATAACATGATGCAATTCATGAACACGTTTATGGCAGTTTAGTTACATTTGACACTACTGGGATCTACAGACTGAGAAAATTTATTAGGAGGATCCCCTTTTAAATGGACTGATATTAACCTTTGGTATACATGATTTGATTAAGCACTGCAGTGTTGTCATTGTTTTTCTCTATGTGACCAATGTTTAAGGATTTTTAGAAGTGCCCTCATTGAAAATTTCCATAAGTCCTTTTTGAGTTGAAATGCAATGGCAGAAACTATCTAAATAGATGATGTCAATTTAAAATAGTCGGGTTAAACTTTAATAGCCACCAGCCACTGTTTAATAAATGTTCGTTCTCCGCTAAGCCTGTGCCGAGCACTTGCACACATCATTTCTTTTAATTCTCATAGAGCCTTTATCGTGGAAATCTTTTATCACCTCTTCTTTACAGCAGAGGAAATTGAGGGCCAGAGATATATTACTAGCTTGAGCATTGAGTTATGCTCTCTCGCGCTTTCTTTAAACAAATAATGCAAGCACCAATAATCCATGGAGGTACATTAGCACCGCAAATTTTATTGTCTTGACATTCCTGGTCTGTACCATTTTCTCTACAGGAAGACTCTTTACCCATGAGTTAAATTTAGATCAATTTCCCTAAATAAGAAAAATACGTTACATTTATATGGTGCATATTAGTGCCAAACGTTGATCTGAGCACTTACATTAATATCTATACATTAACATCTATACATATATATGTGAGCACATAAATTACCTTATTGTATTCCAGTTTTATTGATGAAGAGTCTGGGGCCCAGAATGGTTAAGAAACTTGCCCAGGTTCACACAGTTAGTAAACGGCAGAGCACATCCAAACGCAGGCCATCTGGCTCCAGAGTCTGGGCATTTGATAACTATACTTTGTATTACTGATTCCTTGGGTTGCAGCCAGAGAATGCAATCATCCTGGAGATACCAGCATGGAAGCTTCGTGAGAGTCTTTGTTTCTTCACTGTTGTATCTTCATCACCCGAAAATAGCAGGTGCTTAATAAATGCTGTATATGTTACCTGAATGACTGATGAATCCCCAACTATGTGCAAGGTAAAATGCTTGGTAGCTAGAAAAACCAAAATGAACCAAGTATGAATAAATGAATATATACATAGTTGATTTCTCGATACATTTAACATATATTTCTCAACAGAATAATTACCATTAAAATTGACATGCAGGTATTCCTATCACTAGGTGAGCAAAATCTCCCAGTTTTGCCTCTCTGTCATGTCTCAAAGTTGGCATCAATCTAGCACATTTTAGTCCCCCCCCCCCTTTTTTTTTTGCCAAATGAGAAGGAACTAATCACCAGGCAGAAACAATGTTCTGCCCACTGTGTGCCTTTCAGTTTCCCCTGCTTCCTGGACATTTTGTATTACTTAGGGTTCTTCTTGTTAACTCTCTGCACACCCTCTCCCCTCACCTCTTAACTGCTGTCAGGGTTAAGTACCAAACAGGAGGAGCAGTTACTCAGTAACCCCTACTTTGCACAGAAAACTGTCAGAAAAGTTGGCCTCTTGGAGCCAAATTGGCATCCCTGTTACAGGAACCTTTTCACCTATTCCTAATAATTGGATACTCAACATGCCTTCAACTGTTTATCAATAGAACCTATTTTTAAAGCATCTGGAGCTGTGTCAGGATAGAGCTCATCAGAGACAGTAAGTGTATAGCATAAAGCAAACTGCAATAGCAAACCATATTAAACTTTTTCAATTATTTTAATAGTTTCAAATACTAGGAAAAATGTAATTTAAAGATGTTAGCATTAAAAATAACAGAATCTTTAGTAAAAGTGCTACTTTATAAAACTTGATATGCATATGATTCCGTTTTCCATTAAAACACAACCTTCGGTCATACCTTACAATTACTCTACTGAGCATTAAAGAATGGAAGATAGTTTGTAATAAAAAAGGGTTCAACTTGTGCTTCTCAAGCCATAAATATACTTAAAGGTATTAGGGAGAAAATTGTGAAACCAAGGAGAACAGGGGCTTCTTCAAGAAATGGTAATTCTACTTTAAGTTTTTGTTGTTATTATATGTGTGTATGTATATTTTAAATTAAATGAGGTGTCACCTCACACATGTCAGAATGGTTATCATTAATAATCAACAAATGACAAATGCTGGAGAGGATGTGGAGAAAAGGGAACCCTAGTACACTGCTGGTGGGAATGCAGACTGGTGCAGCCACTGTGGAAAACAGTATGGAGTTTCATCAAAAAATTAAAAATGGAGCTCCCATTTGACCCAGTAATCTCACTTCTAGGAATGTATCCCAAGAAATCAGAAACACCAATCAGAAAGGATATATGTGCCCCTGTGTTCATAGCAGCACCATTTACAATAGCTAAGATCTGGAAACAGCTGAAGTGACCATCAATAGATGAGAGGATAAAAAAAAAACTGTGGTACATTTACATAATGGAATACTACGCAGCTATAAAAGAAGAAGTATCTCTTACCCTTTGATACAGCACTGAGGGATGAGGAGAGTATTATGCTAGGTGAAATAAGTCAGTTAGAGGAAGACAAGTATCACATGATCTCACTCATATGTGGAATCCATTGAACAAAATAAAATGATGAACAAAATAGATCCAGAAACACAAAGCATGGAACAGATTGACGAATTTCAGAGGGGAAGTGGGGGGCGGGGTTTATGGGTGGGTGGGTAGAGATTAACCAAAGAACTTATATGAAAATATGCATAGCCTATGCACACAGACAAAAGTGTGGTAAAGTCCTAGGGGCGTGTAGGGTGGAGGGGGTCAATGGTAAAAAAGGGATAGGTGTAATACTTTCAACAATAAATATAAATTAATAAAAATAAATTAATTAAAAATAGAGTGCACTATACTGTAGGACAGAATCTAACACTTGCCTTCAACTGTAAGCTAGAATAGGACAGTGGGCTTATAACTTGCCACTTAGGACTTCATAGGTTGTACCCACCACCTACTTCTTCAACCCACCTGTCTGTCTCACATAGCAGGCATGTGGGGGTGGAAGAGATTTTCCCTATACTCCTAGGAGCTCTTGTGTCAATGTGTTTGGTAATCACTGTGAGGTACCTATGTTCTCCACTGGTGGTTTGGGTGCACAATCAAACTATTCTTTGATAAGGTGAGACGTTTTATCCATGGTAAAAATGTGTAAAGATCATAGACCATTTGAACAGAACTTTGGATCCACTTGTGGATCTTTCGATAAACTCAGACCAACCGCAAAGACCGGAAATGAATCATTGACAAATTAGTAGGTGGACTAAAGTTATAAATAGTTTAAAAATACCACATATAGTCACATTGTGACTTCTCCCTGTTAAATAAAATGAACTTTGTAAAGTGCTTCTGATAGTGCCACACAGAATGCATTCTGTGTCTGTGATTATGTTATTATTCCCTGTTAATTGGACAAGAATCAGAGCTCTCAGCTGAAACTCTTGAAATAATAGATCCCGTTTGATTTCTATGCAAATTACCACCATTTCTAACAATGCACAATCACTTCTACATTTAAAACATAACTCATTATCAATAATCTCTGGATAAAATATATAATACAAAATTCTGATGAATATAAGGATCCGCGTCTTTCAGTTGTTTATGGAATCAGTCTTTTTGTAAAAGGTTACTCTATAAGCAAATTGTACTTAAAGGATTCTATAGCAGGTATTTGCTGATTTTTACTACCTGGCAATTACTGTCTCTTTTTCTGATAATAGCACCCCACTTTCCTACTGGAACACTACCTCTCCTCTCCTGTGTGCAATCTTTGGGGCTAAGAGAATGCTGTCTCCCCCTTTCCCAAGCAGTGCTGAGCAGGGAGCCAGGCCATTCAAACTCACTCTCTGGGACTTTAAATTTGGAATTGAAGGGCTCCCAGGGGGAAAAGTTGGGCCGAATTAATCACAGTGGGATTCTCTGAGAAGGCAACTTAGTGAACTCTGCTACCTGGGTCCAAGGAGCTTCCCAGGATCCTGCCTTCAGTTATTGGTTTTTCAGGTATTTCTTCAGTTCCAAGAGCTACTCCAAGAGGCTTGCAATTATTTCCATTTTGTTTACATTAGTTATAATTGTTTTTAGTGCTTGAAACAATAAAATTCCTTAATTAAGCAAAATAATAATAATGTTAATAAAAAACCCCAAACTCCCCTTTTGTTTCACTTTCTGCAGGACGTGAAATGTATAATTGAATATTTCAAAGTATACCCATGAGTATTTGGATTAAAAATAAACTATATATAAATTCTCAATACAGCAAACAACTCTCTTTGCTTTATGTTAAGTCATGGACTCCATCCAGAGTTTACATATTGGGTGGTAGGTGGTGTCTAACTGAACAGCTAGCACTCTATTTAGGCAGGCTCAGAGACCAATCTGTTCCCCATGTCATCATTATAGTGTTGAGTATCATGATATCAGTATGGGATTCTGCTTTATTTATTTAGGAGGGGGGGGGTGTTTGTCTTGTTACTGTTTTGTTTTGCTTTTACTTCTCCCTACAATGTCTATGCTAAGATCCTTTACAAGAATAAAACTATAACCCTTATACATTGTGTACTACCAAAATATACCTGGCCTCAAAGTACTGCAAAATTGTTTATACTCATTGCTTCACTCTCAAGGATTCCCTTGACACCTCACATTCCACGGAACCTGGGCCTTCCTGCTCTGAGTTTCCACAGTTCTCCCATTGGATCCTGAGCCAAATGTCGCCTTCCTATGGGAGAGATGCCATTCACTCTTCGGCAAGAAGACACTGGTTGATCTCTGGAATGCTACCAAATGTGTGTTTGTGAGCCTCTTAAAGACCTCTGGACATGGGTCTGGTATTCCAGGGGGAAGCCTCTGCTCTACTTCCTCCAAACACTGGAGACGCTGCACCAACAATGCCGGTCTTAGTCACCAAGCCTTTCCCTGATTATTCCTCACAACATACTCTGGCACGTACTAGAATCCCCTGACTTATTTCTGCAGTATTTTCATCTTTAAGGATATTTCTTAGAAATTTTCAAAAACATCTCTCTGTTCCCCGCACCCCTCTCTCTTTTTCATTTTTGTCTCAGACATTTGTTCCCTGTGGTGGGCGAGCCGCCAGCTGCAGTTTCCCGTGGCTGTGAACTTCTTCATCTCGGGCACTTTCATTTTCACGGTCTTTGAAATTTCCTTTTCAATTTAGTGATTAACCTTTTTTTAGGTTGATCTTTTATCTGTTCACTCTCTGCTCCTAATCACTAATCCTTAATTGCTGTCTTTATTTAAATTAGAAGCTCTGTTTGTGGACTTCGGCTGAGGCTAGAACAATCACACCTGATGCTGAGCCCAGGAGTAACTTGGCTTGTGTGCTGCCTGCCCATAGAGAATACCGCAAACAGAGCCCCGGCTGCATGTTTTGGCATTTTCTGGCTTTCCTGGAGTGTAATTGTCATTCGGCTTTCCACACCTGTGCTTTCTATGATGATTGCCACGTTTTAGCCCATAGCAACTAGGTAAGTCAATGGAAGCCTTTTTAAAAATGGCCTCTCATTTTGGCCTGATATGTTACTACTAGAGGCCTGGTGCATGGATTCGTGCACTGATGGGGTCCCTCAGCCTGGCCTACACCCTCTTGCAATCCAGGACCCATGGGGGATTGTTGGACTGCCGGTTTTGGCCCGATCCCCACAGGCTGGGCTGAGGAACCCCAACAGTGCACAAATCCATGCACCAGGCCTCTAGTAGAGAGAGAGACATCAATGATGAGAGAGAATCATTGATTGGCTGCCTCCTGCATGACCCTGGGGGTTGAGCTTGCAACCTGGGCATGTGCCCTGACCAGGAATTGAACTGTGACCTCCTGGTTCATAGATGGATGTTCAATCCCTGAGCCAGATCACCTGAGTGAGGTATGTTAAATTTTAAAGCTAACGCAGCAAAGCAGCATATAAGGAATTCATCTAAAACAGTGTGGATATCCAGAACAGAGCTATCCTAGAGGCCTGGCCTTCGGGGATTGAAACCGGCAGTCTCACATCCCCTGAGGGATGTAGTAGTGCACAAAGTGGCAGGCACCTGGGCACTGCACTGCTCCAGCTCATTCGAGCCCTACTGACCCTGCACACTGCCATGGAAGCGGCAGAGGCTTACACCGATGCAGCTGCACTCTCCAGCAGCGAGCCCGGTGTCTGGCACCCGTCAGTCAGCTGAGCAGTGCTCCCTCTGTGGGAGTGCACTGACCACCAGTGGGAAGCTCCTGCATTGAGCATCTTCTCCCTGGTGGTCAGTGTGCTTCATAGCGACCGGTCGACCAGTCTTTCGGTTGTTTGGTTGGTCAGTCGCTTAGGCTTTTATATATATAGATGTATTCCTGACTCTGAAGATGAGACTTCTGTCCTTTCATATACAAAACAGAGCAATTAACCTAGTGGATTATCCTTGAATTGTCCCTGTCCTTCAAAGCTACACCTGACCCAGCACCAAATCCTTACAAGTTTCCCTCCTAAATATTCCTTAGGTTAGTCGACTTTTCTCCATTCCCCTGGGTCAAACATCTATCTTTTGTATAGATTGTTAACAGTGTTTTTTAAGTGGTCCATCCAACATTCACTTTTGATGCTTTCAATTCGTTCACAGTGCAGTAGACCAGTGGTTCTCAAAGTGTGGTCCTCAGACCTACAGCATCAGCTTTAGCATCAACATGTAAATCTTGTTTTGAATGCAAGTTCTCACACCCAACTTCAGAGAAATGGAACCAGAAGCTTGGGGGTGAGGCAATCAGTTTAAATAGTTCAAGTGATTCTGACATGCACTAAATTTTGAGAATCCCCAGGAGAGTGATCTTTTCAAATCACAGGTAACACCTTATGCTTCTGTTCAAGGCCCTTCAATGAATTCCAATTGCTTATGTCTTAATGTGGCTTAAACAGCCCTGTCCCCAGCCTGAGTGCATGGCAAGCTCCCTGTTGCATTGCCTGCATCACCACACTTGGCCCTCTTGCATGGTCACTGCATCAGCTCTTCCCTCTCTGTTCCCTGGAACAGTTCCCCTCCTCTCTATGTTGATTTGCTCCTTTTCATTTTTCAGATCTCGGCTCTGACAGTTGTTTATCAAAGGATTCCTGACAACCTCCCATCACTCCTCCCCCACTAACTCAAAGACCCCAAGTACATGTCTCATTGCACCATGTGTCATTTTTGCATAGCACTTACCACAGTAGCAAGTCTACCTATATTTGTGTGGTTATTTGATTAGTAGGGTTGCCTCTGTTTGACTGTAACTAGGCTCATATGGGTGACATTGGGTAGTCTTCCTCAGAATTTATTCTCTAAGTGCCCAGTCAGGCTTGGCATATCCTTGCAATAAACAGATGCTTTTTAGTGACCCAGTAGCTAACAATTATTGAGCATTTGCTCAATAAGCACCAGGTTAAGACTTTTATGTGTATTTTAATCACTTGATATTCAGGAAAAAAATTATTTTGTTGTTCATTTATTTACCAAATAAGTGTGTATCACATTCTATGTGCCACACATGGTTGTATGCACTCAACAAATATCAACTCCTTTAGATCCCAAAATGACCAGTTGAAATATATATTACAATTACATACATTTTTACAAATGAGGAAATTGATGTGCATCTATTTGTCTCACGTCACATAGTAAGTGATCAGTTAAAATGTGGACACTCATAGTTAGACCCCAAAAGGTGTTCTTTAACAATACATTTTAAAAATATAAATGCCAGATTACAATTGCAAATAATTGTATGAATGAAAATTTATTTTATAACTCTATTACTTTGGAGTTGTTGTTCATTAGAACAAATTGGATTCACCAATACTCCCTCCCTGCTCTTATTCTGGACACCAGTGGCTAGGAACGATGGATCCAGAATACTAGAAGTTTTAGGTAATTCTCTTCCTGTCCTTAAGAGACTGTGGAGTGATGGATGAGAAGAGGGAGAAGTCTAGCTTTGTTTTATTGCTGGGGCATCTATAATGCAAATCAAGAAATATCAAAAATTATTGACACATTTGCAATTGCTGAATCAAGGCCTCTGTGATAGCTCTGTTTTGGATAGCCACACTGTTTCAGATGAATTCCTTATATGCTGCTTTCCTGTGTCAGCTTAAAAATTTAACTTACCTCGCTCGAGTGGTATGGCTTAGTGGTTGAGTATCTACCTATGAACCAGGAGGTCACAGTTCAATTCCTGGTCAGGGCACAGGACCGGGTTGCAGGCTCAATCCCTGGGTCATGCAGGAGGCAGGCAATCAATGATTCTCTCTCACCACTGATGTGTCTGTCTGTCTCTCTCTCTATCTTTCTCTCTCTCTCTCCTTTCCTATCTGAAATCAATAAAAGTATATTAAAAAATTAACTTACCTCAATGGGCCTAGTTGCCCCCAAACAATAAAGGTAGAGAACATGATTAATTTAATTAAAATTTGAGTTATATCTTAGAGTGTGTTCACATAATGTCATCAGTTAACATTTCTAAAGAATTTATGAGTTTTTATTCTGTAACTTAAAACAGAATAAAAAAAATTCCTTCTCTATAAATTTTATATGCCAAATTCCCTGGATCACACCAGACTACTACAATAAAGTCATGTGTTTTTAATGACCATATTATAATAGTTTGATCTCCATTGGTCTGAAAACTTTTCTTCCAGGTGTCCCTCAGTTGTGTCCATAAAAGAGGGCGGGAGTTTCATCTGTCTGGCAGCAGCAGTCACCGTCCACTCTGTTTGTCCTTCATCCTTCGGCTACAAGTCTGAGAACCATTTGATGCAGCTTCATCTCTGGTCCTACCCATCGAGTATGTGGGACTTGAATATCAAATCCACTTTCCCTGACCTCTACGCCCAGGGTGTCAGAGATTTTTGCGTTCCCATTTCAGTGGAAAATTGGCTGTTTGAACCAATCTTTCTGTCTCCAGTAGCTTTGACTGTGCTGAGATAATACATCTCTCCCAGAACATTCCCTTAACTTCAGGTCCTCTCACTGCTGACAGTGGTAGCTCTAGTCCAGTTTGCAGGGCAAGACAGTGAATCTATAGGAAACAAACTGCTCTACCTTCCTTGGCTCTTTCCTTCAACCTTTCCCTCAACATGAAATTCCTGCTCTTACAGTTCTGAAAACAGAAACAGAATAACATCATGCATACTAAAGGATGCTCACAGATACTAGTTTTAAGAAGAAGGTTGCAGGAATAGAAGAAAGAACATCTATCTAAGGAGGTAAACACTGTGTTAGATGGGGCATTGCCATGACAACAGTTTCTGAATCACACCAAATTTTGCAGGCTGATCATCTTTTGAACTCATGTGAAACTAATTAGCATCAGCTTTACGGGGATTAAATAAAAACACATCACTGTAGTTAATGTGGAGCTTCTGGAACTTCAAGTTAAATCTATAATCAGAGAATAGGCCAGTAAGAACTCACATAGAAAGCATGAGCCACAAAGACTCAACAGCCTCAGAGGCAATATGATAAAAAGTGTGGCTAAAAAGATTGTAGGAAAGAAGCAAGTTTAATCAACTTGCATCTGAATAATCTGAACATGAACTGATTAGCATGATTAACAGAAGATAATATTAGAGGAAAGGTGGAAAGGAGAAATTTAGAAGAAAAGAATTCACCAGTGAGAAACCCTCAATCTTAGAGGTACAAATTCACCAATCCATGGAGGGGAGAACTTGCACTGTATTACACAGTTAAACTGGCCCCATTGGCATCTCTCTCCCCAGCCTCAATGACCCAAAGAAGTGATCAATACTTTTTTGAATATTTAGTTTACCGAGTAGTTGAATGCTCAAAACAAAGTGCCACACTTGGAGAATAGAGAAAATGGAGGTGTCTGTCAAAAGAGACTATATTTGCCCCGCTGGTGTGCCTCAGTGGTTGAGTGTTGACCTATGAATCAGGGGTCACGGCTCAATTCCTGGTTAGGGCACATGCCCGGGTTGCAGGCTCGATCCCCAATAGGGGGCTTGCAGGAGGCAGCCCATCAATGATTCTCTCTCATCATTGATGTTTCTATCTCTCGTTCCCTCTCTCTCTTCTCTGAAATCAATTTAAAAAATATATTTTTAAAAAGAGACTAGATTAAAAGAGAGCTCACTTGTTTCTTCCTCTCCTACCACAGTGGAAAATGAAGACTGCTCCCTCCTCATAATTCTGGAATCTAAATAAGAAAAAATAACCTCATTCCACTTATTAATCTTGATTTTTCCTAAATGTTCAATTTCTGTGTTTCTAATTGTTGTTTTTCCATTAGAATTTAAATATAACCAGAGTTCCCATATCTGTTGTTAAAGAACCCTCACCCTCCCAAACATGGCTCCCGTTTTCCATATCTCTGCAAATAGCCATATCACCCATATACCTGTGTAAGCCTCTAACTGAAAATCATTGTTTATGTCTTTCACTCCCTTAACCTGACATCTAATCCATTACTATAGTCAGTTATTTAGATATAAATTAGCTACATGCTAGATTTGTGCATGTAAAATGAATTGATACATGTAAATTACCCAGAACAGATCCGGCACATAGCAAGCACTCAGGAATTGTGAATTGTAATATTTGTTACACATACATGTATATGGCTTAAGGCATATATTTTTTATTACTGATTATAAAATTTCCACATATAGTAGTGACAATAATAAGCTTTGTACTTCCTTTGAGGGACAGGGTTGTAGGAGATTTTATATGGTATAACCTTTTCACTTAACCACTGAGCCATCAGTCAAAAAGTAAGTGGTATTTTGCAGCATGAATGTGTCACTGCTTGTCATTGGCCACAGTGCAAAAGGCAATTTGCTCCATTTTAATTTTGATTTTGTTCCATCTTTTAGAGTAATTACTGGACAATTATTTTGTCATAAGCTATATGCTCATTAGGCAAATCTGGCTCCATGAGATTAAGAAACTCATTTTCTCTGATGTGCTTTGCCCCTCTGTGACCTTCAATTTCTGAAAACATATTTTTTCAGGTGTTCTTTTTTGGAGTAAGTGATTTTCACTCATTTTCATTTTCTTAATTTCCATTGTGCCTGTGTCCTGAAATTCCACTTTTTTCTTACAGTTGACAAACTAGCTGATATAAAGCTTTGCATATAACAAATGCTCATTGAATATTTTTAAGTTCCTTTGTGTATGTGGCATGGTGTTATAGATGGGCATTCCCACAAATACAATTAAGCTTCCTTAATGAACTCATAAAAAAAAAGTGGTAAAGTACGGTACAAATCCTGCTGTATAATATATGCTTTAAAAGACTTTATATTCAAAAAGCCGTTCCTCCTTTGTGCTTCTCTAGCTGCTGTGCATCTTTCTGATATACTTGCATTATAATGAGGCCATAGTGAATTTGCCTGTATTTCTCCCCTATTACACCTGAGCTTCATAGAGGCATTAACCAAATGTATTTTGACTTTCTAT
The DNA here is from genome assembly GCF_000327345.1 of Myotis davidii. Taxonomy (NCBI): domain Eukaryota; kingdom Metazoa; phylum Chordata; class Mammalia; order Chiroptera; family Vespertilionidae; genus Myotis; species Myotis davidii. The sequence continues at coordinate 2,114,101 of NW_006383008.1, forward strand.
TCTAGCTACCTAGGATAGTGTCTGGTACATGGCAGGCATAAATATCTACTAATTGAGTAGGGGAAAAAGTAAATGAATGAATGAAAGTTCAAGCAAACATCTTGACTTTATATGGTCTTTCTTTCTTTCTTCCTTTCTTTCTTTCTTCCTTTCTTCCTTCCTTCCTTTCTTTCTTTCTTTCTTCCTTCCTTCTTTTCTTTCTCTCTTTCTTTCTTTCTTTCTTTCTTTCTTCTTTCTTCCTTCCTTCCTTCCTTCTTTCCTTCCTTCCTTCCTTCCTTCCTTCTTTCCTTCCTTCCTTCCTTCCTTCCTTCTTTCCTTCCTTCCTTCCTTCCTTCCTTCTTTCCTTCCTTCCTTCCTTCCTTCCTTCTTTCCTTCCTTCCTTCCTTCCTTCCTTCTTTCCTTCCTTCCTTCCTTCCTTCCTTCTTTCCTTCCTTCCTTCCTTCCTTCCTTCTTTCCTTCCTTCCTTCCTTCCTTCCTTCTTTCCTTCCTTCCTTCCTTCCTTCCTTCCTTTCTTTCTTTCTTTCTTTCTTTCTTCTTTCTTCTTTCTTTCTCTCTTTCCATGGAGTGGAAAGAGACACATTTTCTATCTTCATATACAATATGGAATGACAATGCCCAAACTCCCAATATCTGGAAATTTCCAAGCAATAAGGTCAATGCTTTGAGAGAGTGAGGTTTCTGCTCCTTGTGGTATGAATTACTCAGATCCTTCAGAAATCCCAAAGCTAGGGAAAGTGCAAAGTAATTTTTATTTGATTGTTTGTTTATAGATGACAGTTCCGTGAAATCCAAATATAAATGAGATACTTAAGGCAAAGAAATATAGTATTTTTTTCACTCTGTGATTTTATGAATTCCTAACAGTAGGTGCCAAGGTGAAGCAAATATAGATTAAGTTCAAAAGCCAACTCTCATTCAGTGATGAGAAGGGGGATTGATGCTTTTTAAACATGTTTAGTATATTAAATAATTAGCATATTGATAGGGCTACGGAACACTTACATATTGTAATTCATATTCCTTCCATTTATATCTCTGTTAAATAGTAAATCAAATGAGGAATTAAGATTCATAAGTAATTATTTCTAAAAATGATGACATTAGTCAAAGCCTGGAGTTACAGTTCCTTTAATTAATGATTGTCAGGTAGTTGACAATGGAAATATTTGCAAGTCTTACATCGATTAAAGATAAAGAGATTTTTAGCATTTGCATTGATGATAATGGAAAATAATTAAGACAATTTTTAGCTACAAGGTATCTTTGTGATCATCTAATCTGACAGTCTCATTTTACTAGTATAGCCTGATATAATTATGAAATGGGTATGTAAAGTTAAATTACTACTAATACCACATATTTAGTGATACAGTAGGAACAGCAGGAACTTCAAATCATATATTTTGCCTCTGGTCCAAGACTTTTTCTATAGTACAATACAGTGGGGCCTTGACTTACGAGTTTAATTCATTCCGAGACCGAGCTCGTTAAGGAGCTCGTTAACTCAAATCACTCTATCAACTCAATGCAAAAAATTGGTCGATAGCTGGTATCTCTAAAAACTCGTTAGTCGGGACACTCGTAAGTCAAGGCCCCACTGTATCTCTTCTCCTCATGACAGAGGGAAGTATAGCTGTGATACAAAGAATTCAAAGTGAAGAAAGTCTAAATGCAATATATTAAGTGGATTAGGATTAAAGTAACTCAAATGAAAAAAGAAATTGAAAACAGAAAAGTCTTGCCAAGATGTTGAATCCGCCCAGTAGCTTGTCTTGGCCATCCTGGTACACATCCTTTCACTTCCTCCTTTTTCTTCATGACACTGTCACTGTGTTCGAGCCCTGCAGCCTTAGAAGTCACCAGCATTGGGAGCTGAGCAGAATGGCAGTGTAGGTGGATGTCAAATCTTGGACTTCAGCCTGGCACTCTTAGTCCCTTTAAAAATGGTAAGTCCTGCCCAGCCGGATGGCTCAGTTGGTTGGAGTGTTGTCCAGAACAACCCAATCCCCGGTCAGGGCATGTAGAGGAGGCAACTGATCCATGTTTCTCTCTCCCTTGCTCTCTCTCTCTCAAATCAATATCCTCGGATAAGGATTACAAAAAGGGGGAGGTCCCTTACCTCCACAGTGTAAACAAACAGCCTGCCTATCAAGAATTGTTTCTGCTTTGGGGAAACAGATGTTTGTAGAAATGTTTTTGGAAGGTACGAATCTAACAGAAAAGGACTGATAAAGTAGATAATTAGTATTAATGAGCATTTACTATGTGGCAGATTCTACACTGAGGATTTTATTATACAGTGTCCACAGATGGGAATACGTAATTTCAATCCTTACCTCATAGGATTGTTTCAACAATTAAATGAGCTAAATCCAAGTGTTTTACAAACTGCCTGACACATAGACATATCTTTCTTGATAAAAGACAGCTGTTATAACCGTTATCTCATTTAATCCCAATGATCCTACGCAAAGGTTGGGAATTCATTACTTGGTCAAAACTACTACTGCTGGCTTTGGGGCCAGACTGAGAACCATGTCCTTCAGCACTAGTTAGCTTTCTGCATCTTTCAGGAACTTCGGTTGAATTAGAAGTGGGAGTGGAGCAGAGACTGAGGTGTGCCTCCTGTTCCTGATACAGTAGCTGGGCAAGCTTTAGCATGTGCTCTGCACCTCAGTTTTTGACCTCTAAACGAGAATAACAACACCTACCCTATAAGGGTGGTTGTGAAGAAATGTAAGGCAACATTTAAGAGAGTAATAGTTTGGGACTATCCACACATTTCCTTTTTTGAGTTTTCTCAATGTATGACTTTTATTTGAACTGGCTTGTCTACCTCAATTATCATGACAATGAAGTAGGTAAGTTAGGATTGATTCGAGAATTAAAAAGAGAAAGACAAATGCAATTTTCAGTTTCTACATGTAGTACAAGATGCAAGTTCAACTATTATTTTGAAAGAGGATTTTCAAGTGCCTATATTCCTTTTTGAATCTATCAAATTCTAAGACTGAAGGCAGCTCTCTGGGTTTTGGCTTAAGTGGAGGTGTCAGATGATTGAGGGTAACAGTAAAAGCAGAGGAATGCAAGGAAGCCTCTTAAAAACCATAGTAGCTGCCGAAACCGGTTTGGCTCAGTGGATAGAGCGTCGGTCTGCGGACTGAAAGGTCCCAGGTTCGATTCCGGTCAAGGGCATGTGCCTGGGTTGCAGGCACATCCCCAGTGGGAGATGTGCAGGAGGCAGCTGATCAATGTTTCTCTCTCATCGATGTTTCTAGCTCTCTGTCTCTCTCCCTTCCTCTCTGTGAAAAATCAATAAAATATATTTAAAAAAAAAAAACATAGTAGCTGTCAAAGTCAACTTGGTGAGTATAGGCAGACACTGAGACCTGAGGAACACCTTCCTTAGGCTGCCCAAGGTTCACACACGGTATGGGTGGGATGCAGATGTACCTGGGAAGCTTGCCTGAAGGGAATGCCATGATGCGGGCCTGCAGGTCTACAGATTTGACTCTCTGAGCTGGGTCTGAGTGGTGCCCACAACCAGTCCCTTTAAAGGTCATAGCACCAAAGAAACTGCAGGGAACCCACAGCAACCACTGAGTGTCCTTACTGGGAATCATAGTTACCCGGGCCTCACACTTAAGTCAGCAGGGCAAGCCACAGGCAGGTAGACAAGAAGCTTGGCCCTGAGGTTGGAAGATGCCAGACAGGAAGATGCTTCGCCTCCTTCTCTTGGGCTTTATCTGAACTTTTGAGAAAAGCAGGTGAAAAGAGAGAATATTTGAGAGAATAAAACATTTAAAATAACCAGAAGGGTCAGTTTTAATCAAGGGATAGCCACTATGTGCCTGGTGGTCAAATTTAGTCAATGCCTGTTTTTGTAAATAAAATTACACTGGACAACAGCCAGACCATCCATTTATGTGTTGTCTGAGGCCGCTTTTGTGCTTGGTGACAGAATTAGCAGCTGCGACAGAGACCATGCGGCCCACAGAGGCTAAAATATTTATTATCTGCCCCCTTTACAGAAAAAGCTTGTAACCCTCGCTTTAAAGCATCAGGTTGACCTTGTTTTAAAAACTTAATGTGCATCTGTTATTTATATTTTTATTATTTGATGGCTCAGCTGGAAAACCAGAGTAATTTTCAGCAACAAACTCTACTTTCTCTTTACTGCTAGCTAAATCTACATTAAATTAGGTGTCCATGACATCTCTACTTAACTAATTATTACTGCTAGCTATAGAGGAGGTACATATTTTTATGAATAAATTTATACTAATTTTTTTTCTGCTTCTTTTGAAGTGAGTATATTTCTTATATATATGTCCTAGCAGACAATGCAGAATTAGGGATGTACTTAGTTGAAATAGAAGGCGGGAGTAGGTCAGGGAGGAAATAAAAATGTAATACCTTTCCTTACTCTGTAAAGAGCTGAGGATGCTGGCTGGGAAGGGGACATGGCCTGGAGAGGCCTGTTTCTTTCTCTTTGATGAGCGCCAAGAGTTAGCTCCTAAACTATAGCCTCAGGAAGTGGGAGCCAAAAGGGCATTCCCTTAGCTTTCCTTATTGAGACATTTTTTTAGTCCAGCTGCAAGAAAGAAGTCCTGCAGTCTAGCTAACTCCTAATTGTTAAGGCAAAGTCATGATTGCCATAGCAACACAATTAGAGCACAGCAATGTTTAGTTACACTAAAATTTTTGGAGTCAACTATTCCGATGGAATACTTTAGAGTCTAAAGGCGGCAACTCATTAGTCAACAGAGCCAAATATCAACAGTACAACGATTGAAATTTCTTTTCAGAGCCAAACTTCTTAAACTTAAACTATATAGGTAGGTACATTGTTATTACCTTAATTAGGGTCCTCCTAAGGCTTGGGAAGAGCCACACTCAAGGGGCCAAAGAGCCTCATGTGGCTCGCGAGCCCCAGTTTGCCGACCACGGCTTAGCCAGTGATGGCGAACCTATGACATGCATGTCAGAGGTGACACGTGAACTGATTTTTTTGGTTGATTTTTCTTGGTTAAATGGCATTTAAATATATAAAATAAATATCAAAAATATAAGTCTTTGTTTTACTATGGTTGCAAATATCAAAAAATTTCTATATGTGACACAGCACCAGAGTTAAGTTAGGGTTTTTCAAAATGCTGACACGCCGAGCTCAAAAGGTTCACCATCACTGGCTTAGACCATAATCATTAAAACGAGAGGAAAAGAGAGAGAAAGAGAGAGAGAGAGAGAGAGAGAGAGAGAGAGAGAGAGGAGAGAGAGAAAGAAAAGAAAACACATGTCTATGAAATGGCTTGTATTTAATTTCAATGAACTTTTGTTTGGGATGTTTTCTAGACAATTTGTAGAGGACTTCAGTCCTGGGCCAGATAGATGAAGTCCTTTTATTTCCTATGATTCACAGATCACTTTCTGTGAATTCTTCCTACTTTTTCCATTTACTTCCATCTTCGTCAGCCTCTCTAACCTAATCACACTTTCTGTGTTCACCTTATGTTTTTTTGTGTTTTTCCTCACCTAGGTCCCAATAAAGTGGTCAGCCTCTTTCATTTGGGGAAACTTGTGTCTATTTCTTGGTAGGAGAAAAACCCTGACCAAAACCATATTATTTAACCTCTGCCTCCAAGTAATTCTGTATTTAACTGGTGAAAGATAACTGTTCTATTTCAATAACATTCTCCAGTGGAGAAACCTTTTAGGTATAATTCACATCTTTCTTGTAATTTGCCACCACTTAATTTGGTTCTATCTCCATGTAGATGCAAAACAGCTGGTCAACCATTTTTAAATGTTTTTTATTGATTTTTAGAGAGAGAGGAAGGGAGAGGGCTAGAGAAATAGAAACATCCATGAGAGAGGAACATGATAGGTCAGCTGCCTCTTGCATGCCCCCTACTGGGGATTGAGCCTACAGCCGGGCATGTGACCTGATCAGGAAACTAACTGAGCCTCACTGACTGGGCTGGTCAACCTTTTAACAAAGCTTTTTCTATTCTTAAAAATAGTTATCAACAATTCTCAGCTATCCTTTCTTTAATAGTAATCTAAGTTTCTTTAACATCTTTTCATAATAATATGCTGTTCTTTCAATACAAAGCTGTAATTGTTAATGCACTAGTTTGATATGTTTCATTGAGTGGTGAAAAGTTTGCATTGATTCAATTACTTTTTTTTTTTTTTTTTAGCTTCAATCCCTAATGTACTGCTTGTAAATCTTTAAGGTGGGTTGGGTGGGGACAAGTTGTGGCCTGTGACTTAAAAGCAAGTGAGATAATTACTGGGCCATTGGATTCCATATTTCTTGTCTCAACCAGAGAGGAAAGTTTCTCATTTTAGAAGTCCTAATGAACATTTCTTGTGTTTCTCTTAATTTTGATTCACAGAATAAAATCTCAGATCCCTCTTTAGAAAAAATAAGCAACAACCAACATAAAACAAATTATTAACTTCTTTGGTATGTAAGTGTTTTCCTAAAAGAAAATTTAATGACAACAATGTGGAAATCACATATATTTAAAAACTTAAAAGCCTTAGCAATGCTGTGAAATGATAGTATATTTCATGAAGTAGGCAGTATTAGAAAAAAACAAAAGAAAATCTGTAGGACTTTTCAGAATGTCATAATACATGTTAAATTATCATATTGTAAATATAAATGACCAGGTGTTCCATCTTGCCAAATTCATAATTTTACAGTACAGATACAAAAATATTTTATCTCCTAAAATTTCATCATTTCTTGTTTCTTTTTTGAAAATAGATTTTATTTTTTATTTTTATTTTTTGAAAATAGATTTTAAATGAAACAAGATCATAGTCAAGAAAACCACAAGTGAACACAGACTTTGAGAAAATGACATGCTTAAGTCCCACTTCCCACCAGGAAAGAGGTAAGGCCATGTGTTATTCATCAGTTCATTCAATAAATATAATTTGTTATCAACTTCATGTTGAGCACTCTTCAAGTTGCTCTTAATATAGCTGGTAAAGGAGATTGACAAGTTCTCTTCTCTCATGCAGCTAATATTTTAGTGGGAGATCCAGATAATTATAAAAAACAAGTAAACCAGACAATATCAGTTAAGGCAAATTGTTTGAAGAAAATGAAATACAGTGTTACAGAGTGACTACTGTCCAGGTAAAGCAGATGATAGAGGGATATTTAAAGGGAGACTTAAATGACAAATGGGAGCCAGCCCCTCAGTGACCTGGAGAACAAGCAGTGGAACTGTTTGCGCATTACTTTTTACAAGGAATGAATTGCCTGCCCCTCCTCACCAGTGCAAATCCACACCTCCCATTTTCTATGTCTTTTCCCAAATCCATAAGACCATTTATTTTGACTCTAGCCTTTTAAAATATTTTCCATTAATAGTGTTTTTAATACATCAACAATACCAGGGAAACTTCACACCTCATTATGTGTTATTATGTAAACGTTTGTACATAACACACCTATGTCCTGAATGTATATAGTTATCTATTCAAGAATGAGAATGGTATCTCTATATTTATTTTATCCTTAATAGTGACAATCCCTTTGGACAAATGGTATTGACAAAATAAGAAATTTGTTGAAGATCTACCAGGATTTGACATTTGACCCTGTAATTAGATTTTCTATCTCTAAAAGAGTTTTTGTAAAAAGAGAAGAGGAATGCCTGTGGGGATAATGATCACAGCACCTTGCCTAATGGTGACATGACAAAAGTATTTTAAGTAAAAGCAAAGTAGCTGAAGCTGCTCAGATAGGGCACATTTACCAATGGATCCTAAAAGCATAATCCTTGGTTTAAGAATTAAAACATGCTTCTCAGTTGTTAGTTGTCAGTTCTCGGACATAAACTTTCCATGATTGTCCTTTTTATTTTTCAGTAACAAATTTCCTTTCTTTCTTGCCTTGACTTTTGGCAGCAATCTCTAAACATTGCTACAAGGGTGCAGAAACCACAGTATTCAGACACTAATCTTCAAGAAGGGGCAAAAGATTTTAGTGGTTATATAGTTAATAAGCTTAATAAGCCTTAGTGACATAGTGTAGTTTTCCAAATATAGGGACGAAACAATCAGCTGAAGTTGGGTTCAGACCTATAAACAATCACAAATAAGCATTTTGGTGGGAAGAAAATACATATGAAAAAATGCATATGGTGGTAAATGGCAGCATCCCCAAGAAAAATATTAAAGGAAACCTTTCATTCTAGTTAGCTCACATTGCTGATTTAAGGATTACTTCCTATCTTTAGAATTGTCAATGATAGCGAAAAATGTTCTTCAGCATTAGAAAATTTATTCTGTTAGGTGTCTCGGAATAGGATCTCAGGGTGATGTTTCAGGCCACTTGCATAATTTTAGATTTGGGATAAAAGAAGGAAAACCAAGAATGATTATTCCTTAAGTTGATGGGAGCCCTTGAATAAGGCAGAGGGATTTGACATTTTGATGCATGGACCCTCTTTAAAGCTGCCATTTAAAAATTTTAAGTATTTGAGGTTAAAAAAATCTCTATTTTGCTTGAAACTGGCTCCAGAAAAATAAGGGTCATACATTGGAGACAAAATCACCTTGGGACATGGAGAATGGTAACAAGAACGAGGTGATTGGGAACCCTACATGAGGAGCTTCGAAGAATCTAGAATAAGGAAGGCGAGAGGTGTCCCAGACAACTCTCCTGCCCACCTCACACTGCTCCCAGCCCAACCTCGGACCCTGACCTCTGCTGCAGGGAGGTGACCACCTCCACGGCCCTCTCCCAGCTCTGGCTTGTTTATGCAATCCAACAGCACTCTCCTTGGGTTATATCCCAACCACTGGCTGCGTTGAGACCTCTCTGACGCCCTGAGTGTAGGACATTCTCGGGAGCCTGGAAAACATTCAGCAGTGCTGGGCAGTTAATATCTAAGAAGTCAATCTTGTCTAAAGGGGGATGGGAACTAACAAGAAAATGCTTTTGTCTTTCATCCCCTAGGCAAACAGTCTGACACATTTCCTAGGCTCCTTGCCATGAGCTTCAGTGCCAGTCACCTGTTTAGTAGCCACCTTGATAATGCATCCTGGAATAAGCTTCTTTTTTTTTTTTTTTTATCTTTCCCTTTTCACTTGTCCTGTTCTGTATTCCTGTTCCTTAAAATCAGATGCTCCTCAAAAATTACTGGCATTCAAGTATCTGTTTCAGGCTTTGCTTTCAGGACTAAAACTAAAGTAGTGGGCATTTAGAAGAAAAGGGGGGGGGCAGGAAGAGTAAACCACATATTGCTCCCCAGTAGAATGTTAATAGATTTATGTCCTAAATTGAGGCTATAAGTAACTTAGAGAAAGTGAGTTTTATACAAAACTGGGATTTTTTTGTTGTTTTGGTTTTAGTTTCTACTTGATTCAGAACACAATCCCCAAATGCCTTGCTCTCCAGTGTTTCAAATGTGTTGTCTGAGTGGAGAGCTAGAAAAATATATTTCCTTCTAATCCAGGGACAGTAGCTCTTTGTCATTATTATATACTTTATGGACTTCTATTAACTTATAACAGAAACCATGGGAAAACCATTATCTTTAACCTATAAGGCAATGATTCTGTGTGACAGTAATAGTATTTTCTTATTTTATTCCTATTCAACAGTATGTGTGTGTATGAAAGAAATAGATTTTGTTCTAGTTTAACTGGTTTTAAATGCCTATTCTTTTTTTTCAAAGACAGTTTAATTTTGATGTAACATAGTTCGTGACTCTAATGTATTAATGTAGGTTGTTTTCTGTTTATGGTTAGTATAAATCCCTGCTGTTAACATTCAATCTTATTTATAATTTATTTTAAACTTCTGCTGGGGGCAATCTTGGTTTTCAACATCTATCCAATGAGACATTTAACTCTCATGAGTCACAATATCAATTCGACATACTGTGCAAATTATAAACTACTTATATTCAATTCTCATGAAATTTAGCATTTCCATGAGATTCAGGTGGAAACTCAATTTTCTTGCATTATTTAACAACACCTTGACTTATAAATAAGAGATACTTTAAAATGGCAATGTGAGTTTGAGCTTCTTAAGATGTTATCTATGCACATACATTCCCTTCTCTGATCAAAGCTTTTACCCTAATTCTTTGAAATAGTATATCTGTAATTTCGTTAGACACTTCAAAACACTTCAGGATGCAAGCATTTTTCAGTATCTAATTTAGCTGGAACTGCAAATGAGTCCTATTTGTTTTTCAGGTTGGTTTTATTTCATTAAGTTAGAATTACTTGTTTCTTAATTACGTGTGGAAATAAATAGCCTTCTCACAGGCTAATGAAAAAAATCACTCTCAACTTTATTCCAGATTTATTTGGCTGACTGAAAGAAAGTAATCTCTCACTCATCATTACCACAAGAAGTTCTCTTAATCAACACAATAAAAAATGTTGGTTTGAATTTCCCCAAATGAATCAAAATCAACCAATTTTGAAGAGTAAATGAGAAAAAATTGGTGGATACATCATTAAAAAAGAGATTTGAGCAGAATTCCATTGTAAAGGGCGGGAAAGTAGTTTACAGTTGTGAGTATGCAAAACACAGAGTTGCCCTAACCGGTTTGGTTCAGTGGATGGAGCATCGGCCTGTGGAATGAAAGGTCCCAGGTTCAATTCCGGTCAAGGGCACATACCTTAGTTGCGGGCACATCCCCAGTGGGGGGTGTGCAGGAGGCAGCTGATCGATGTTTCTCTCTCATCGATGTTTCTAACTCTCTATCCCTCTTTCTTCCTCTTTGTAAAAAATCAATAAAATATATAAAAAAACACAAACAAACAACAAAAACAAAACAAAACAGAATTTATTCTTGTATTATTATTTATTAATTGTTATTATTTTCCATATAAATAATTGTAAACCTACTCTTGCCCCAACCTATTTAAATATACCATATCTTACCCAGACAAAAAATAAGAAATATAGCCATTTGTGACAACAAGGATACATATTGAGGAAATTGTGCTAATTGAAATAAACCACGTGAAAAAGGACAAAAATCTATGTGATTTCTCTCATATGCGAAATCTATAATAAAAGCATAATATGCTAATTAGACCAGATGTCCATTAGGATGACCTTCTGGATGAAGCCAGGGCTATGAGGGAAGCCTGGGTCCCGGATGCCAGAGGGAAGCCCGTGCTGGCAGCCAGGGGAAGGAAGGCCTACTGTTGCACGAATTTCGTGCATGGGGCCTCTAGTATAAAATAAAAAATAACAGTAGTTTTAAAAACATTTAAAAAGATTTGAACCTGACAGAAAAAATGTTTTGTTTATAATGCACAGTCATTTTAAAAGACTCCTTCACTTAAAAAAAAAATTTAAGCTCCCTAACTTTAAAATTATTGTGCACTTCTATAATAAAACAAAACTTCTTCCTGAGAGATAAAAGTCTAATTCTAAGCTTGAATAGAAAAACAAAACACAAGCAACAAGAAAACCAAACCAGACATACACACACACACACACACACACACACACACACGCACGCGCACACACACGCACGCGCACACATTCTTACAGATAATAAAAAAAGAAACTATGACTTTCTAAGACCTATAATTTTGTTTCATTTATTAAACTTAGTTGGCATTTATCGAGTACTACTAAGCGCCCATAATTATGCTGAGTACTTGTGTCTACACTATTTCATTAACCCTCAAATAACCTTCTCCTCCAGGACAATGACATTATTTTATTATACTCAAATGTGGGTGAATTTAAAATACAACTAAAACCATCAGCACAGCTAGATTTGAAGTTGGAATTGACATGATCATATTTGCTATACATTTCTTAAAATTTCCATGGGTTGCACAACATCAGATAGTTATTCAACACAAGTTGGACACTGTGTGGCACCACTCGTCTTCCTTCAGAACCTTGGCACTCACTCATTTACCCAGTTGCCGGGCCTGTTGGCTACTGGCAGCTCACAGTTGAGTCCTTCTATAGGTGAGTGCTCCTCCCCAATTTGTCCCTAGAACCATTGCTTTGTCAAGGTGAGAGTCTAGCCTCAATGCAGGCCCTCTTAGGAGGACCGTCCCTTATCCAGAGCTCCTACGGATTATTTGAGGTTCCTGGAGTATCTTCATGGCAGATCCCTTTCTCCCTCTATTTAATCTTGCTTCCCTCACTTCCTCTGCTTGCCTTTGATGGACATAACCAATGAAAGAATCAGTGAGTTTGAAGATTTGTTAGTAGAAACTTCTCAAATTGAACTATGAAAAGAAACAATAATGAAAAAATGTAAATTGCAAATTCTAGGACAACCACTAAAGATTGAAAAGAAGTATGTTCCCCTATTGCCTGCGCATGGAGCAAAGCCCAGTTGACTTTTCTCAGCAGTGAACAGATCAAAAGGCACCCTATTTCTTGAGTACTCTCACAGTTTTGGGCCAAAGATTTTAACAAGCAAATAACCATGAGTCTATTCTCGTGAGTCTTGATGGCTTTTGCACTGTATATGGAGACTTCCTTTAGACTGTTGGGTGCACCTGGCTAAGCAACCATCAGCAAATCCATGCTACCACAGAATGTTATTAGACCTCCTTAGAACTTGTTTCTAAATACAATGCCCCTGAAGAGTGGAATAATGCCAAACAATCCAGTCTGGGGAAACAATCTTTAAACATTTTATCCTTGCAAAGATTTGTGAATCAACTGTTGTAAATTTAAGCAAAGAAGGACTGGTTGACTGTTGAACATGCAGATCATGTTTAGCCTTCAAAGAACGCATTTCCTGACTGAAAACATTTCATCCTGGATCTTTGCCGTATTTTACCTGAGGTGTAGTGTATAGAAGTAAATGCTTTGAAAGATAAAGACATTATTTTCTAACTGGCATTGCCAGTTATTTGTGCCCCTAATGAAAGATTCCATCAGCAGAATGTTCTGATTTCAATTCGGCAGCATCAACTATGAGCTTGCCCGGAGGAAAGAAATACTTTGTGTGGCTTCACCATGTTGCTGTATGACCTCATTGTTCAGCCTGAGGATCAGAATGTTGCTGAGAATACACAATTTTATTACACAGGAGAGTTAATGAGAAATGTAACATATTCTGCAGAAACATATAAAAAATAAAACATTAATGGTACAATCTTCAGATACTGCTTGTACTTGGGATTCTGTTTGATGTCAAGTATTAAGAAGAGCTTGAAGAGTCTAGTGATCTTGGGTATCCTTTAATGATTAAAACAAAACTGACAAACTAGATTAAAAGATACAGCATTTCAACAATTAGAATGCATAAAAAGACAAACAGACATTCTAGAACTGAAAATATACTGTCTGAAGTTAAAAACCCATTTGATGTGTTTAAGGGTACATGTATTTGGAGCTGTGTTTGGAGTAAGAAACTAAAAAAAAAAAATCCACTAGCAGGAACTTGGAGTGGTGACCACCTCTCCTTCATATCCCATGACAAAAGGCATAGAGGAGCGAGTGCACTTTCTTAGAGATATCGGACCTCTATTACATTAGTAATACAGAAGATATAGGTACTGCTTATTTCTTTTAGTCTAG
>NW_006383008.1:2127680-2159306 GCF_000327345.1 Myotis davidii
GACAATCATTGTTTCTACTCTGGTGTTATCAAATAAAACTAGTCCAGTTTAATTTTTTACCCTATAGAAGTAGATGGAAGTTATTCAGTGATTACAATCTTTACACATCACAATTTAGGAAGAGAATATCCTTCCTTTTTTTCTTCTCTCTCTCTCTCTCTCTCTCTCTCTCTCTCTCCTTGCTTTCTCATGTACATGCACACACAGAAACACTCATGATCATCATTTCATCATTATGATTATTTCTACCACATTAAGTAAATCAGCAATAGTAGAAAAATCCAAATGTGAGAATTATTTGCCTTGGAAAAGGGTATTTGTAATGCAAATAGGTTCATCATATTGTTAGATCTACACATTTTCATTTACTCATGCTATCACCATAGGCCATTTCCATAAGTAATTAACAGCAAATTATCTAGGGTGGTAAAATTATTAAAGATTACCTGCATACTTTATTAAGTTGTCTTTCCCACATTTTTGACAGATTTGGGACAATTCAGTGAGTCACCAAGTTAGACAAATTTTTATCATCATATGAATAATCTTATAAATAATAGCTTGAAAGTTTATGGTATTTTATAGCTTTTTGAAACTTTCATATACATTGTTCCAACTACAGTGACCAATTATTTCACTGGGTTGGTCTGAATGGCTTAACCAAACCAGGTGAACAAAGCCTTTGTTATTCAACTAGAAATACAGTTAGTGATAGAAATTAATGCTATTTATTCTGCAAACCCAGACAGTGTAACTACATATCTTTCATCAGCCCAAATAATTAGTTGCTATAATGATTGGACAATCCAGAATTTTATTCAAAGTTCCTTCCTCACTCTTACTGACAATTCTTCACAGAGACACAATCCCATCATTGGCCCAGATTTTACAATTCCCAACTGTAATTCTGTGTGCAAAAACTAAATTAGTGGTTTACACACCATTTTAAGCTTTGAACCTTATTTAAAATTGGGAACACGGTATGGTAATATTTTTAAAGATTAGTCATAATGCCTATGTGGACAAAGAACTAAATAGATCTCTTATTTCTATATAACTAAGAAGTATCCCAAAGATTCTTATACCTTTTTCTAATTTTAGCCTAATTCATTTTTGTCTTTTTAAAGTATTATAAGTTTCAACTTGTGAAAAAAATATATCCAAGAAATAATCAGTGAATATAAATTAGAACAATAAAGAGTAAATGAGGTAGTAATAAGAAGTTTAAATTTATCACGAAGAAAGCATAAATAGTATGCAATTCACCAAGATTATTAATCACTTCTAAAGGCAAAATAATAAATGTGTTTGAAATGCTACTGATACAAGACTCACTTATGAAGTTGTAATGCTTGACTCAACCATTCATTCATTCAACAAATACTGGCCTGTGATTACATCCTAAATTAAAGTACTATACTCGGGATTGAGGTGATAGAAAGATGAATGGAACTTGGTTCCTGGCTGCAGTCGAAGATAGTTTAAAGCACAAGGGTAATTTGAAATATGATGGGCAGACTTTATATGGGTGAAAGAGAACGAGTAAAAAAGATGTAGTCAGTGTAATTAGCCTGGCTCTGCAAGCTTGTTTTGGAAGACATTTCTAAAAATTATACATTTTTTTAAATCATCCTACAGACATACAGGTCTACCAATGTGTTTGTTCTTCTAGAACTCATCTTAATAACTTATACCCTAATTTTTCATGCCCCGCTCCATTCTATGACATTTGGAAGAGAAGAGCTGCTTTTAATTACTTTTATCTTCCTTTGGCTCAGCTTAATGGTTAGCACATCATCATTTAGAGTGTAAAGTCAGGGACACAGCATGTATTCCATGAGCAAGTGCTTAACAATAACTTTAACAAATGATGCTAAAATATTGAGGATTCAAGCCTACTTGGCTGATACAGAATAAAAGAGAGAAGAACTTGAATTTTTAATGGCACAGTCTTTAATGGTACAGAATGAAGTCATGGATAGTGTGGGTGATCAACCAGCAGCAAGAGATGGTTAGTGGGTTTTTTTGTTTCCTCAGAATATCTAATCATTAAAAGAACAGAGCAAGTTCCTTGTGTGAGGGCTGGTTAATGAGTGTCTGGTCCCTAGTGTCACGGAAGGAGTGATTAAAGAATTATAGACCAATCTCTTTTTTGCTGTTGTAAGTGGTTTCCACGTGAGAAGTTAATAACTTCCCTTGCCAGGTCATAAATTCAAATAGATTCACATTTAATATCTATAACATAGGAAGTTTAACTTCAATCATACAGTATTTACTGGTTCAATATCATACACCCATATAGTAGAGAAAATCCTTCTCTCCAGCATATCCATTATGACATGAGGATGATTAAAGCTCACTAAGCTTTCACATTGTTTGAAAATACATTTTGGAAATGAAGTCAGCAACAATGTCCCTTCTTCCTCTCCTCCTCCTCCTCATCTTCCTCCTCGTCCTCGTCCTCCTCCTCCTCCTTTTCTCTCTTTCTCTCTCTCCCCTCCCCTTCCTCCATCTTTCCTCCCTTGCTTTCTTTCTCCTTTCTTCTTAATTTTAAAATGTAACAGAAATAGAAAGTTAGAGAAAATAGTATTGTGAAAATTATGGTAAACACTAATCACACTTCTTTTTATTTCAGAAAAGCAGATTTTAAAGTCATTATTTAAAAGTCATCATTGTTAAGACCATGCATATTAATCTTTTCTATTAATGTTTGTTATATTAGTAATACTTAAAGACTGGATTATATTTTTATTGATTTCAGAGTAGAAGGGAGGAGGAGAGAGAGACAGAAACATCAATGACAAGAGAGAATCATTGATCGCCTCCCTCCTGCATGCCCCCTACTGGGGATGGAGTCAGGGACCAGGGCATGTGCCCTTTACTGGAATCAAACCAAGAACACTTCAGCCGCAGGCCAATATTCTATCCAGCTAGGGCTGGATTATGTAATTAATATAGATAAAATTTCTGACAGAGAGAGAAAAATAAATAGCAGTGAAAATCATATTTGCTATAAATATATTACTTTCATTTGTATCACATTATGGGCAAATCTCTACAGTTCTTTAATGAAATTGTCTTTATATATTCCATTTGTGAAGAGAAATACATCAACCTCACCAAGTATGAGAAGTATGCTTTGAACAGCAACAAAGTAATTATTTCCCTCCTTGAAATCAGCTCTCCTTAAGGAAACCACAAAACCTCAAATTAAAAAGCTGAAAGAGACAGCTTGGTTTTATAGTTTCCATAGGGATACAGCTATATTAAAAAAAAAATCAACTAGCTGCAGGGGAAAGTCCTAGACCAGAAACAGAACGCACCTAACAAAGGCATGTTAAAGAACAACATTGGAAATCAATTGCTTTAACAGATATTTAATGGTACATAAAAACAAAAAAATCCATCTGCATACGTTTTCTAGGACTGCAAAACAAAATGCCAGAGACTCAGTGGCTTAACAACAGAAATATTTTTTCTCACAGTTTTACAAGCTGAACGTGCAAGATCAAGGTGCTGGGAGGCTGGGTTCTTCTGAGGCCTCTCTTCTTGGTTTGCAGAGGGCCAGCCGCTTGCTGCTTCGCAGGATCATTCCTTTGTGGGACCCCGCGTGGTTCTGCCTCTTCTTGTAAGGATTCTACTCATATTGGATTAGGCCTCACCCTAAGGGCTTCATATTAACTTAAATACCTCTTTTAAAGACCTTATTTCAAAAGTACACTATATCTCAGGTACTAGGGGGAGTATTTACAAGGGACACAATTCATCTTGTAACACCTTCTTCCCCCAAAGACAAGAGAGACCTTTTATAATGAATCATTTGACACGAAGTCTTTTTTTTTCCATTTCTAACTCCCAATTAGCAACTCTCTAGATTTAAAAGAAATCTAAAAATAAGGTTTTAAAATCTTTATAAACTTTCTAAGAGCGTTTAATAAAGCAGGTGCTATAGGAAAGTGAACCTCAACAGCTGTAGATTTGAAATGTACTTTGCTCTGGTGATTGGGAGCCATTTTCTATGCAATAAAGATAATGATTCAGTGGTTTAAAGAAAAGCCTATAGAAATGTTAAGAAAGCATAAGTACTTAAACTGTCATTGCCTCCTCAGCATGCACTGTACCCCTCTGTATTGCATAGCAGGCAAGCACTTCGGAGGACTCATTCCACCCAGGAGAGAATTCCCATGAGATCCAATCCAATGCTGACCCCTGTCTTCCAATCTGCATATACAGGATTTGTGTCCAGTTACAGTGACTATTTCAGAAATAGACACACGATAAGTTGGTCTAAGCATAATGAAGCCTAGGAATTTTTTTAAAGGTCTAATTGGTTTTATTAAGTGATTCATGAATTGGGCAGCATCCCATCTGGCAACTAGAAGAGTGCTCCCAGGATTTCTGACTACTGAGAAAAGAAGTTCTCTCTCTGTCTGGATAGTATGGAGCATGGAAGTAATACCTGCAATTGCAGGAGCCGTTTTGCAATCATGAATAAAGTAAGTCTAAGAATGAAGCTTTTTGTGAGAGAATAAAGAGCTAATAGAAGTATAAAGACATTGAGTTAGACTTGATCAGACTGTACCCAAAGCCCCCATCTCTTGACTCTTAAGTTATGTAAGTTACTAAATTTCTTTTACTTTTAAAGAGAGCTTAAGACATGCATTGTGATTTATAACCAAAACCATCTTTACTAATATACTTTATAATTTCAAACTAACAACTTAACTATTGTCATGTTTGCCTTTTTAGTACTGTTATAATCCAAAAATCCCTATACTTTAAAAAAAATAAAACTTGGCTAGATAATTGTGGCTATATAGACAATTAAGAGAACCAGAACTGAAAACTTGGAATTAACAGTGGGTCACTGTTTGGGGAAATGATTTCACTACCTTGTGCCCTTGTATTTGTTTCACTTTTGCTAATATTCAAGTCCAAGAAGCATGATAAATATTATTAAAGTAGTAATTAAAAAGTATTTTGAGCTCTGATTTAGAAAGTAACATAAAGTGCATCATTAGTATGTGGAAGCAAATATTGTATCAAATAAGATTAATCATTGGATTGAAAATGCAGGGGTGGGGTCAGAAGTGAGTGTCCTCAGAATGTGTGGCCCTGGCCTGCAGATAAAGCCCAACAGACTCAGGGAGGGATTGTTTTTTGTTTTGTTCTACCTCCCATTTTCTTCTTAAAGAGATTCTGAAGGAAAAAAATCTGCTTCAGGAAGGGAACCTTAGCAAAGTCATCGTAAGCACTTTTACCCTAGCATTCCACAGGAAGGACCCACGGAGGGACCTGGTAGCTAGAGACCTACCCCTGGCTTCCACCTGCCCACTAAAATCCAAGATGCCACTCCCCCATCTGCTTTCTCTTTTGTCCAAAATGACATACATACCCAATTCCCCTCGCCATCTTTGGAATTTTCATGCTTATATGAATTCCCTGTGTGCATGCATTAAAATTTGATTCCCCCCCACCCCCCTGTTAATCTGCTATATGTTGTTTGCATTATTCAACCAGCAAGAACAGAAGGGGCAGGAAGAAAGTTTCCCCGGCCCAACAAAAGCATCTATGCCACCTTCTCCCTTTACTCACATTGAAAACCGGTCATGAAATAAGGTTAATGAGGTGGAAACATTCAGTTTGATAATTAAATCCAGAGACAAAAGATAAATGTAGCAGCTCCGCCTCCAGGAAAATAAGAACTCAATCATTTCATTTCCAGATTGAGATGATTTTTGGCCATGAATAACAAAACAAATGCTTCTGAAAGGGACAGGAAATTAAGACTATGGCACACAGAAATAAAGACATTCTTCTTTTTTTTTTTTAATGATAGCTGTGATTCTATCATTCATAATGGAAAACCCTAAAGAAACTGAAAAAGTGAAATCTGAGAAATGGTGATAAATGGGGGACCTCAGGAGACAGTATTTCCCACATTCTCATTTGACAAGTTATTATTTCTGTCTTGTCTGAGTGAAGGCCTTTGCAGGGACCTGAGATATAATGGTCATTATCAGGGTACAGACAGCTTCCTAGTGGAAACATGCCTTTTGTATTTTCTTAGCCTAACTCAGTCTGCTTTCTCTGACTTTTTAGGATATTTCTCCATTTATTTCCTAGGTAGAAGTTTGGAAAGTGCTCATAACTTTCTCACATTATCTAGGATATAAGGAATCCTACACACTTACAAAAACAGTGATGCTAAGTCAGTTTTTCTAGTATCCCCAGAATAGAGATTAATGCAAGGCATCAGTCAATGCCTAATGCCCATGAAGCTATGCCCTCTGAGAGAGTACATCCAGGATTAGTTGTGAAGAATCAGGTTTCAGATGGTCTGATTCACTGCTTTTCAATAATTTTTTACATGCATTTACAGAATTTGGACTCTTTTCTTACCAATTACCTATAACAGTTAATACTCCCCTCTCCAATTTTGAGATATAATTGACATATACCATTGGATAAGTTTTAGGTGTATGACATAACAATTTGATATATATGCGTATATTGAGAAATGATTACCAAAAAAAAAGGTTAACACATCAATCACCTCACGTAGTTACAAGATATTTTGTAGTGAGAACTTTAAAGATCTACTCTCTTAGCAACTTTATATACAATATACAAATGTACTTTACAGTTAAATGGTTGTACAACTTTGTCTACAAATATACAATACAGTTAAATGGATGTAACCCAGTTTGATATCCACTTAATAGACTGGGGAAATGGTAGGCTTGATCTAAGGCCTTTTTTTACTGTGAAGAATTAATGACATCTCTATTATACCTAAAATTTCTGTGTCCATTTAGTGCTGTTCCTAACCAGATTCCTGCAGTTTTCCCAGAAGGCACCTCGATGCAGATTGCCTGTCCTCTGTGAGGCGAAGCTCAGCTTTCTCTGAACTGTGCATGTGGGAATAAAACACTTTTCATATTACACTCGTAAGGTATTGCTCTGAATGCACTTTTAGCAACATTCTTCTGAAAGGCAATAATTCCCTATTTACAACTCTATCAAGTGAATGGCCAGTACTATTATATTAAATTATTTGTACTTGGCAAAGTCATGCAGCAAATCATAGCTGAAAAGGACGATACCTAGTGCCTCAGGGTGCTGTGATCCTAAGTAGAACGGCACATAGACAAATCCCAATGGAGCCCTTTCATCTGAAATGGCAATGGTTAGACAGCACATTGCCTCAGGACATTTTATGAAAGTATAATTGTCCAGAATTATTCAGCCCCACTCCACTGATTGAGAGATTTAAGAAAAACTTACATGCTGCACCATTCCCTTTCTCTTTTCCCCCACAGGCATGCATCTCCTCAACTCTCAGGGACCCTATGAGACATGCACCTAGGGGAGCAATGGGCAGTGGCAGCTGGTCCTGGGCTAACCCCCTGAGGCTGTCCCCAAGGTCTTCTTTTGTCTGACTTCCCAGTGAACCAAAGCAGCTCAGCCTGGGCTCTCCTGCTGCTTCTTCTATGCGAAGCCCTTCCTTGTTTCACTGTCCTCAGCTTTAATAAACATACCCTCATAGTTGCCTGGACTTACATTGTGAAATTTTTCCTACATGAGGTCAAGAACCTGCACAAGACTGGCTGGCCCTAGGCAGACCGGCTCATGGCCAGTTCCCCTGTCTGTTAATGAGATGAGAACAGGGGATCTGTATATGATAAAATTCTGCTCAGAGCTTTGCGTAAGAGGTCTCTTGAGAATTTAGGGGAGTTCTGTTCTGCATAACTACGGCAAGTGAACTAGCATATGGATGTGCTGTGAGGCCCTTTACAGTGCCCTGAGTCAAGTAGGAAGGCAAGACTGATTGATGTCTTTACCTGATAAAATCTTTAAGGAAGGATAGTCGCTGCATGTGGTCTTAGAGCAGGCAAAAGATTTCACTTCATTTTGGGCAGCAAAGACAAGAAAGGATGGTACAATTTTATCTGTTCTCTTTGATAGATTTTCCTTTCTCTCTGTTAAAATAAGATGATCTTCTTCAGACATTGTAATATATTTTGGGGGAAAAGTCCCAATTTCTATTATATATACTCTACAATAGCCTGACCCATGGATTGAGGCTTATCTTGAAATAGAAGTTACCCTAAGGATAACTCGCTATTAAGTTTTTTTTTCCCTCCAAAGCATTTAAGCCTCAAGGAAACAGAGCTCTCCTCACTTTCTTTTAAAATCTAAATTTAACATCTATTCTAGCCTTGAAATGACTTTAGGTTAAAACATTTTCTTCCTGTTATCACGTCTGCTGACTTCGGAAATCACATATCCAAAGTACCAGCTAGCCTCCATTTGCTATCTGCAAATCTAAATTATGGAAGCACACTGAGAGTGTGTAGTGGCATTGATAAAGATAGTAAGAAAGCTGGTATCAGTGGCATAGCTCAGATCTCAAGATGAATTAAGTATCTTGCTACTATAAAACATCAAAATCTAAAAGAGGAACTAAGTGGGAGTTGTTCAAATATTATGTTGCCTCTTACCCTTAATCCCAGGGAACTGCAAGCGCCTTTTGTTATTATTGTACTAAGCCAACTCCAAAAGCTCAGGTATAGAACGGTTGTAACTGTTCACATAACTGGGATATTCTGGAAAGAGACGGACAAGTCTTCCTACTGTGAGCTGCCAGGGGAATGCAGGTTGATTCTCAGTGGTACATGGATTAGGTGCTACGGCTGAGCTTTTGAACTAGCATCCCGTCCTTCAGTCCATCTTCCACACTGCTGCCAGAAAAAATTTCTCCTAGCACAGCTCTTACTCTGTCTTTCCCCTTCTCAAAATCCACTATGCTCCATCCAAGTTCCATATGACAGCCCATGTCAGGCACCCAAAGAGCTCCGCCATCTAGTGCCTAACTGCCCACTGCTCTCTCACACACTGTGGGGGCTGGGTGAAAGGAAGTACACCTCCTTCACCTGGCTTTTCTTCTCATTGCTCTCCATTGGGAATGCTGAGCCCATTCCCCAACCTCCCTCCTCAGTTCCCACACTTTGACAGTCCAGGCCTATCCAAAAAGCTCCTTTCTTGCCCGGCCGCTGTGGCTCAGTTGGTTGAGCATCGACCCATGCACCAAAATGCCCCTTTCTTTGCAATGACTTCTTGATCCCTGATGGCTTCTTCTCCTGAATTCTCATGGAACTTTATCTGACTTACTCTGATAGTCTTGAATCTCCTATATTGTGATAATGATTGGATATGTCTTTCTAAGAAGAACCAAGGCCCAGGTGTGCAGAGGTTATCTTTTGCTCTAGAAGACTAATTATTAAAAATTCGGCAAAGCATCTGTAATACTTTAATAATAATAATAAAAATAAAAAAATGATTCAAAAATGAATGAATGAATAAATAAATAAATAAATAAAGTAGAACAGCAAAAAAAAAAATTCGGCAAAGAGTTACTTTTGATGGGGGACTCACAGCTGGATTTTTGCTTCTTCTTATTCTTTTTTAAGTAATGTCCATATTACAATAAGCTTTATTCTTGGCTTTGCTGATAAGAGTGAATAATTGAATTTTGCTTGATATTGATAATATGGATCTCATTTGAGGCAACTGACTTTTTGCTACTTAATGAAATGAGTGTACTTTTTCAAGAAGGGTTATAATGAGAAAATATTTCTTTGAGGCATTAAAATATTTGCCCATTTTTGAGTTATAAGTCCTGGGGTGGTGGGGTTAAACTTAAAGTTGATATTTCTATTTTATCCCCAAAATGTTTCATTTTGGTTTCCAAGTAGACTTTTTGTCTGTCTTAAACTTGGACATCTAAGTCATCTAAATTGGTAATCATGTTGTTCATTAAAACAAATGAACTTTGGTGGTGGTAGCAGAATTAAATTCGATTTAGCAAAAATGCATGGAGTACACTGTGTAAGTTGATGATAGGGAATTATACAGTGAAAGTGGTCTATTTCCTTAAGTAGCCCAAGTTTTAAGTCAGAGTGCTATAAATGAAGTTGGAGAACATTTTGTCGGAACTTGTGTGCATATACAGTCAGAAAAAGACACTGGATTTGTTTAAATTTTCATTGACGTGTACCACTATATGAGTCATTTTAAAATTTTTCTTATTTTAATGTCTTTTCTTCCCTGTTACACAACATTTACCCGGAGCAATATGTACCTTGGGCAATACAAAATGGCTACAACGAGCTTCCCCAAGGTCCCGCTAGGCTTTGGATTGTTTCACTGTCCTCATAGGGTCAATGGCGCTTTCCAGAACCCAGGAGCAACAGCCTTCACAGCACATTTCCATAGCCTGACAGGTTGTGCCATGGAATTTTTATTAAAAGCAAAACTGTAAAATTTTTACAAGCCAGAAGTGAGAATCTGTTCTTCATGTACTGAACATTCACACATTATCCACCATAATGGGACTTGTTTGGTGAATATTTACTCATGTTTCATTTTTAAAAATTATCTTTATTGTTAAAAGTATTACAGATGTCCCCTTTGCTTTGTTGTTGTTTTTTTTCCCATTGACCCCCTCCTCTGTACACCCACCCCTCCCAAGTCTTCACTAAACTATTGTCTGGGTCCATGGGCTATGCACATATACATATAAGTTCTCCCGGTTACTCTCTCCACCCCCCACACCTCCCAGCCCCACCTTCCCTCTGAAATTCATCAGTCTATTTCATGGTGCTATGTCTCTGAATCTATTTTGTTCATCAGTTTACTGTGTTCATTAGAGTGCACGTATAAGTGAGATCATGTGATGCTTGTCTTTTTGTGACTGGCTTATTTCTCTTAGCATAATATTCTCCAGGTCCCTCCATGCTGTTGCAAATGATAAGACTTCCTTCTTTTTTACTGATGCATAGTATTCCATGGTATAAATGTACTATAGTTTTTTTATTAACTTATCTGCTGATGGGCACTTGGGTTATTTCCAGATCGTGACTATTGTAATTTGCCCTGCTCTTTGATGGTGGTTGTGACTGGCTTCTATCCTTCAAGCTCTCCAGAGCTCTATGGAGCTCTTACAATGACATCATTTTGGAGATAGAAGGGGCTTATGATCTATCTGGCCCTGATTTCCCATTCTCTAGGTAAGAATGAGACCTAGTGTGGTAAACTTAATTGCCCAAGGTCATTTAGTAATTTACTGTCAGTACAACCTAAATTTTCACATCTTTAGCTTAGTGAATGATTAGTCTGTGATTATAAGCAGTTAGAATTATAGCTACCAGCTTTGTGAAGTACGTGATGAGTCAAAAATGATTTTTTTATTGGACCGGCCTTTAATTAATTGCACATGTACCACCTTGCTTCAGCACCTTTTCCCCAACATTAATGTTTCTTTTGAAGGCTTCTCTTTGTAGTTATCTCTAAAACTAATTTTCTCTTCTCTGCTCTTTATCTCGCGTTCAGTAGTTCTTTTACCTTTATTTCTGATGGGAAACCATATCAAATGTACTTTTTTCCCTAAAATATTAGCTATATTTCAGCCCATGAACACCTTTCATCTAGCATGGCTGTGAAATCTTCAAAGAATTCCTGCAGATTAGTTATGCAAGAATCCATCATGGTCAGCCATCACACTTTGTATGAAATGACTGTTTGACCACCCCCCTGGGGTATTCATCAGTTCTATTAGAAAAAGGAGGATGGAAAATGAGGACATCTTCATGCTGGGTGCAAATATTCACATTGCTTTTAGACATATAAGGAAGGCTTATGTCTGTTTCAGGTTTAAGATCTATAACTATATCCCTCCTGAAATTTAGTTTCTCCCAAAAAATACACCAATACTTGCAACATTTCTGTATCCCACAGTTTCTTATCCTTCTATTTTACTTTATTATAAAGATGAGGATAATAGGTCCTTTTACAAGCTAGGAGAAAAGACTGTGTTACTCTGATATTAGATAAGAAATAAAAAAGGGAGAGTTGCTTTATCTTGTATGTGAGAAGGTAATTGTATTTGTACTGATTGTTACTCTCTGCCCTGTGAATTCTTTGCTCTCTATTTAATTTCTGGAAGAAAAGCATTTGCTTGAATGGTATTTTATATTTCATTATGAAATAATAAGAGAGCTAAAGCAAGCTTGATTAAATTATAGCTATCTAAAGATAGAGAATTTTCTGTTCCAAATTTAGTATAGTACAATAGGGCTTGTCAATGAACAGCAATAAAGCCATGGATAGAGCAGACCCATGAGTATATTTAGCATGCTTTGAAATAAATTTAAAATTCATTTTATCATTTTATAATAAAACAAAACTTTCACCAAGTAGTAATGTGATTTTATGGTAACAGGGAAAAAAATGAGAAGGTGCATAAAATAGATATTTAGAGAAACCCCTTTGCCTTCTTTCTGTGATGTACTGGCAGTCCAGAATTATTATTCCTCTTTAAATGTGTATTTTCAAAGGAGAAAAAGCAAGGAATATTATCATATGCATGATGCATCAAGAGAGCTTTCTTTTCTCTCTCTCTCTTATCAAATTATACTATTCTTAGGAAGTACTGTTTAGGAATTTATTTATTTATTTATTTATTTTGTTGGGGGTGAATTCTCTTTTAGGATTTCATTTGCCTTATAATTAACTATAGTTGAGCAATGAAGTATAGGCCTTTAAACTGGATTATAAAGATAGGAGCCCTTGTTGCCATTATAACTAGGTAGCCAATATTAAAATAGGAAGAGAGCAAAGGGAAGGCCAGATATCATAAGCATGGTCATTTGGGCAACTTCGCTGGGGAAAGCTGTCCTTTCACAGTCCCCAGGGAACAGCTGGTGCATTCCCTGCCAATCACTGGGGGAGGGGTTACACTGAAGGGAAAATGGGTGCATGCCCAGCGATGTCGGGGTGACATAAAGAAGATGCTTGCCTGTCAGTCTAGTCTAAACTGAGAAAAAATAATTGGCTGGAGCAGGTGGAGCCACTGCAAGCCCGAAAAATCCTGAAGGATTCATCTGATAAACTCCTACTTAATCCCCAAAAAAGTCTGTCTCTTGTCCCTCTTGCTCGCTCCTGCTTCCTTGTACTCTCTTGTTCTGTGACCCGCGCTAGCCTGCCGTGACCCTAGAAGCCACATGGCCCCTGGCCATGCACACCCTACACTGCAGCTGGAACACAAGCTAAACCAGCCAGAGGCTGGACTGGACTACGCTTCCACATGGAGCGGACATTCTGGGTTGTGGCTTTAATCCCAGCTCTGCTGAAGACAAAATGAGACTTACTCCTTGGCCAGACGGGGAAGATGGGAGAACTCCCTTATGTGACCTCACCAATAAAGCTTTCCACAACACCTCATCCTCCCATGGGGGCCTCAGGAAATTCTTATTCCCGTGGCACCCCAAGAAGCCCCTTCCACTGCCACAGATGGGATGCAGAAGACACCCCACTGATAACATGTTCTTATTTGCAGTTTAAAAATGTGTCTTTTTGTGTTTAAATTAGAGCCAAATTTTATTTTAGATTTTGTATGTAAGAGGTAACTAGCATCCAATGTTAATTACATACTAAATAATAAAGTGCATAAAAAGTTTATTGAGATTTCTACAAACCAATTGAGTGATGGGATGCAAATAAAAAAAAAGAAATTGGAATTGTCTTTGAATCTATGATGTTTTTAAAATATAATTTGAACCTATGTAAGTCGTACCATGTTAGGCCACTTTGAGAAGCGTGCAAATTGTATGCTCTACACCATCCATTTAGAAGCTCACATCTAATGAAATAAGGCAAATCATTTCTCTTCTGCACAAAATCAACCTGTTTCTCATCTCACTTTGATTAAAAATCCAATCTTACAATGAAATCTACAAGGCTTAACAGAACAGTACCTCTCGAATCCTATCCCTGCCACCTCACTAATAGGCTTTCAACACAAGCTTTCTCACTGCTGCCCCAACAAGCCAGGCCCTTGTCTGCCTCAGGGCCTTTGTACATCTGCCTAAAGGCTTTTTTATATATATTCACAAGAGCAGCTCCTTTATATCATTTAAATACACTCAAAACTTTCCCCAATGAGGTTTTTGATCTCTGTCTAAAATTAAAACCCACCCCCACTCTTCCTATTCTTCTACATATTTATTTTCCCTAGCATTTATCATTATCCAACATACTCTATATTGCAGTAATTTACTTTTTTTTTACATTGTCCATTTTCAAATAAATTACAAGATTCTTTATGGTAGGAAATTTTGTTTTCTAAATTCTCTACTGTGTCCTTGGTGCATGAAAAACTGCCTGCCGTAAAATCAGTGTTCAGTAAATATTTGTTTAATGACTGAATGAATAATAAGGTAAAAGAATGTGCTCACTAAAAGCTATGATATAATAAAAAATTATAAATAGTATAAGCAGAGAATAGATACAGTCTTTAAGTTATGGGACTCTACAGATTTGTGTTTGGTAATGGCCTTTAGCAAGGGGAATTCCTTCAATCACTTTTGTATTTTCTGTGAATGGGTTTATGTAGTTAATAAACTACCACCTCTCACAATAATGCTAATGATAGAGTGCTGTTATTTCTTTAGATTGCTTTTGAAGAGAACCTAGAAATACACCTATTCTTTTCTGAGAGTAATTATGAGAATGCATCTTTAATTGTTGTGAACAATTCCACTTTAAAAATATGTAATATTTGATTATAGATCTCAAATATGAAATTAATTCCTTCTTTTTCTTTTCTAATCAGCCTCCTCCTACTTGGAGTTTTAATAGCTAAAATAACAGAGATCCATGGTGTTTTTAATCTAACTTAGAAAGCAAATTTCCTCCTTTATTGCCCTTCCGTAAAAATCTATTTAGCATAAAATAAGGATGGTGTAACATTTCCAGGCAATATTTGATTATGCACAGACTTAAATGTTTCCAATTCTAACCAATTATTGGAGGGTGCACCTAATGATACCTTCAGCTCTAATTTAGCAATCTGTTTTTCCAGTTCTTTCAATCTGACATATCACTCTTTTCTCCTCTCAGTAGAAAAAAATATAATAGCCCTGCATAGCATTGATCAAGCAATTTTCCTAAATGAATAACTGCACTGGAAGCTGCAAACCAATGTCATCATTTGTTCAACTAATTTAAAAAAGTCACTAAGGAAGAAAGAGGATTTAGAAACCAACTTCCCATAACAGTCCCAGGTAATATAATGAACAGGTCCTTACTGTGTGTGTATGCGGTGTGTGTGCAGCTAAAGCCCCATTTTGTGAAAATATGACCAGGTGAGAGAACTAAAGGAGAGAAGGCTAAACCTGAGGCTTGATCTGGAGAGGAAGCGCACACCGATTAAGAGGTACAGCTCACGGCTTATCTGAGGAGCCTCACCTCGTCACTCACTAAGTCCGGGCTTTTGGAGACAGATGAACAGCCAGGGCTAGCTATCTCCAAGTGGCAAATGCAAAGCAGGTGGGGTTGAAGAGGGATGGGAAGGGGGAATCTGCTTACATTTTTTCACTGATGTCTTTTCACGATCCTCTGTCACATGGTCCCTTCCTCGCTTCTAACAGGGCAATAGTATTGTTCCCACTTATCTTTTTTTTTGTTAAAAAAGACACACAACTTGGCTATCCTATCTAAAATTTTAATCGACTCACCAGGTTCTTGTCTTTATAGCTTAAAATAATCTTGTTGAACACATACTGCTGGTACAGCTGCTGCTATGGCTGTGTGCTCTGCATTGACAGGTACTAAGGAGATGGTGCACCTGACGTTTGGAAACTGAAGCATGGGGACTGGTATACTAAAATGCAAGAAAAAAGAAAGAAAGGAAGGAAGAAAGAGGGTGTGGAAAGGAAAGGAAAGGAAAGGAAAGGAAAGGAAAGGAAAGGAGAAAGAAAAGAAGGAAAAAGGAGGAAGGAGGGAAAGAAGGAAAGAAGGAAGGCAGAAAGGAAGGAAGGAAGGAAGGAAGGAAGGAAGGAAGGAAGGAAGGAAGGAAGGAAATGAGAACAATATAACTTACCTGCCTTGCCCAACCATTAGCTTATATTGCACTGGGACCCTTATGATACCTAAACTAGTTATACTAAAATGCTTAGTTTTCCAAGCACATTGAAAAGCTTGTTGTTTTATTGCCCCTGCTCATTTTCTTCTCTCTGCCTGGAATGCCACATTTTAAGAAACAGTTCCTAAATTTCCAGACCTTTCCTGACCACTCTGTGCTGATGCCTACAACAGCCCCTTCTCTACTCTTTCTATCTTTTTTTTTTTTTTTTTTTTTAAATATATTTTATTGATTTTTTACAGAGAGGAAGGAGAGAGATAGAGAGTTAGAAACATCGATGAGAGAGAAACATCGATCAGCTGCCTCCTGCACATCTCCCACTGGGGATGTGCCCGCAACCCAGGTACATGCCCTTGACCGGAATCGAACCTGGGACCTCTCAGTCCGCAAGCCAACGCTCTATCCACTGAGCCAAACCGGTTTTGGCTACTCTTTCTATCTTAATGACTGAAATACACTTGGTAAGTATTAGTTCGCATGTGTACTTTCCATCTTTGGGCAAAACCAAAACCAAAAACAAAAACACTCTAGGGGCAAGGAGCTATAACCTTATGTTCCTGTTTGCCCAGTACCTAGCACAGTGCCTACCATATAATATATGTTCAATGAATGTGTATCCAATTATTGTCTGTGAAGGAAACCTCAACTTCTCTAAAATTTTCACCTATTTTATACTAAACTGAGAATTTCCACTCAGTATATCATCTCATCCTCATAACAAACTTATCAGGTAAATGACATTGATATCTACGTTTTCCTAATAGGGAACTCAGGTTTAGGGAGGCTAAGTAACTTGTCCACGGTCATGCAACTACAAGAAAACACAGAGCATTTGGTCAGGAGGCACTATAGGAAGGCAAGAACACAGTCTGTAGAGTTAAAATGCTCTGGGCATCATTTCTACCTGTAATATTGACTAGTTATGCCATTTCTGGAAAGACCCCAAATTTCTCTAAGATTCAATTTCTCTTTTGCTGAAATTCAGGCAAATATCTGTTCTGATAGTATCACAGGACTTTTATGAAGGCCACATGATATAAGCTATGAGAAAATAAATTTTTATAACAATATCTTTTTTATTGATTCAGAGAGAGGAAGGAAGAGGGAGAGAGAGAGAGAGAATCATTGATCGGCTGCCTCTTGTATGCTCCCTACTGGGCATGTGTCCTGACCAGGAATTGAACCCTGACTTTTTGGTGTATGGTTGGATGATCAACCAACCACTGAGCCACACCAAACAGGCAGCTATGAAAAAAATTATTTTTAAAATATCATATGTTGCTATAATTTTGTTTATTATTTTGATAAAAACTTTATAACCATATATATTCTCCCCTGTAGCTATGCTCTTTCTTAGGTAAAAATAGCATGAAGAAGAAAGTAAGAGGAACTCAGTCAAACAATTACAGAGATGGAAAGTGCTGATAAGTAAATACTATTCCCTGCACATAGTGTGTGTATTTTACTGAGATTTTTGAACATGCATAAGCAAAATAATGAACAGCCGCCTCCTGGTGGTGATTCTTTTCTGTAAAATTTTCTGAAAAACCTGCAATACTTACCCCATAATAGACCTGGATCCAGAGAAATGAACTACTTGGCAGTAGGGGAGTTGGACAAACACAAAAGAGAGTAAAAAGACAAATAGCCTCTGGTCTAAGATCAGATTCATTTAGTTATTCTGTTTGTTAATGATGAACCTTGAAGTAGCTGCTAATCCAAGTGTGTCTTGATACTGATCATTTACCTTCTTGTAGATATTCTGGTATTTGGTCTGTTGTTCTCTTTTGGCAAAATGCAGCCAGCTGTTCCCTCAAACTAAGGCTTTAGGTCACATACTGACACAGCCCAGTCCTTTTCTATTCATTTCTCTTATTTATAACTTGATCATGCTTTCTTTTTTCCCCAAGATAATTTCAGTACTTCTACAAGCACATATTAATCTTGCTTTTAGTGTCACTTGTTAATATAAAAGGCCGATGTGCAGATGAATTTAGGAACTAGAAACTTGCCTTAGGACTAGAGAAAATTTTAATGGAACTGATTTTTTTTTTTTTGCCATCTTCCTACAACCTGTTCCATCTCCAAAATTACTAGTTTTTAAAAGAATTTTACAGCTAAGGCAAGTTTAAGAGCACAATACTCATGTGCATAACTGGTTGGCCTTACTCCCGATAGTGCCATTAAAATATCCTTTCACACATATCCATATATTGTTTAGATGTGTTTGGACTAATTAATCCCTACAGGGCCCAGGATATAAAATGGAAGAGCGATAAGAATTGAATTTGGTGAGCCATATTTAGCAGACAGACAGAGGAAGGGTATGAGTCAAGAAAAGCAGCCAAGCCATAGCCAGCTAAATCTCGGAGCAGACAACCAGAATTAGAGAAGCAGTAGTGAATCAGCGGTCAGGTCTCAGAAAGGACTGGTCGGTCTACCACGGTCCGATTCCCCAGATTTCCTGGGTTCTTAGCTCGTAACACAATTCTAGAGCTCTGGGAAAACGGAAGGTAATTGATTCATGCAGCTTCTGTCTGTGCCATCCTAGGTCCCTACAAAAAATGCAAACCCCTGTGAAAATCCGCCTTCTCCTTACCTTCATGCCACACTGCTCTGTTCCTCACCTTCCTCTCTTTTGACACAAACCCCCGCTTCTCCTCTGTGTCCTCTGGAACCCTCTGCTTTCTTGCTTTAATTTTCTGATTCTCACCTGAGATTCTTTATTCTTCTACACTTCACCAGCTTTGGGAGTCCTTTTCCTCAATACCCTTTGCATTTTACCCTCTACTGTTAGGTAAAATCTTATATCTTTGATGATCTGACTATTTAGGTAGATTGTATTTTTTTCTTTCATCATCTATTTTCCTGCTCCCTATGTATTTCCAATGACCCTTGAATTCTGTGATATCTGGCTCTCAGTTTTCCTCTTTAAACTAATCCTGCCCTAATTGAGGCAACCAT
Organism: Myotis davidii; assembly: GCF_000327345.1. Classification (NCBI taxonomy): domain Eukaryota; kingdom Metazoa; phylum Chordata; class Mammalia; order Chiroptera; family Vespertilionidae; genus Myotis; species Myotis davidii. The sequence goes on from NW_006383008.1 coordinate 2,146,630, forward strand.
AGTGTTCTTTTATCATTCAAATATAACTGCATTTCTGTCAAGATTTGTTATATAATGCATGGCCTATCTGAGATATTCGAACACTAAAATAAAAAATATATAAATATTTCCAATGGTGAAAACAGCTTGCCAGGCAAAAGTCTTGCATTTAGCACATACAACGTTGATTTCTAACAACTGAATAATTTTTTAAACCATGGTGTTTACATTGAGATTTGCATTTTCCACACGGAAGCAATCAATGACTGGTTGATTAATTTTTCTAAAAGGATGGCCTCTGCTTTAATTGTGTCTAATTATTGTGACAGTTTTTCTGTGAACTTTTACCTGAACACTTCAAACTAAGGTTAAGTATTCCTGAAAAAGAAACTTCTGCTTTAAAAGAGATAACACGTACTGCACAAAGGATTCTTGATTAGTAGAACTCATTTATAGACTCTTAAAAATGTCTCCGTGTTACAGTGACAAATGATATTAGAGGTAGACAGGAAAGGAAAGGATGCCTTATTAATGAAGCCAACCCAGTCCTGCCTGCTGCTGCCACAGCTTTTATAGTGCTGATAGACTTTACACCCATATAATTTTAGCCTGTTAATTGTGTCAGCCTTGTTGCTAACCATCTGTGCTAATAGTTTTTGCTCTCTGTTTTTGCATTAGGTAGTTCCATTTTCAAATTTCACTTTCCTTGTAAAGTTAAAGTGTTAAAAAAAAAAAAAGACAGATAGGTGCTTGGTTGGGCTATGTCACCCAAGAATACTCCTCACACATCTTTCTTTGGAAGCTATTCTTTTCATTGTCAGCATTCAGATCTATTTTTATAACGCAATAAAGTAAAAAATAGAAGTACATAAAAGAAAGACTGAAGAATACAAAATCAAATGAGACTCTCCTTTGCTAAGCTGATCCTGCTTCTTTCATCTAAGACCTAAAATACCTCTTTCCTTAAAGTCATTTTTCCCAAAGATATAGTAATACTCAGTTCTGTAGATATTGAAAAACTAGTATTCCCTTATTTTTTACTCAAGAGAGGGCAGGCTAATTCAAAACTGATAAGGTTATTAGTTTATCATTAAATGAGACAGAAAGAATGGTGACGTATGTATAATATCCATCAACAGGAGGATCTGAGAGAACAGTCCAGCAGTTCAACAGATGAGTGGTCACCCAGAGTCACATTTTTCCCCCTGTTAATTGTCCCTGGGATGATCTATAGATCTCTTAAGATTACAGTTCTAGGTAGCCTTTTCTATATAACCTTATAAATTAAATTATGATTTTAAGATAGTTTTACATTTACAAAAATGTTGCAACTATAGTACAGAGAATTCTTGTATACTCCAACTACAGTTTCCCCTATTTTAATGTCTTACATTACTATGGTTCATTTGTGACAACGATTGAACCAGTACTGATGCGTTGTTATTTACTAAACTTCATACCTTACTAAGATTTCCTTAGTTTTTTATCTAATGCACGTTTTCTGTTCCAAGATCCCATCCAAGATACCATATGACCTTTAGATATCATGTCTGTCCCCTTAGGCAATACTTTCACCAAACTTTCCTTACTTTGAATGACCTTGAAAGTATTGTGGTGCACTGGTCAAATAGTTTGTAGAACACCCTTCAATGTTGATTGTTTAATAATTATTCTCCTGATTAGACTGAGGTTATGGGGTTTGGGGAGAGAGACCAAAGGGAAGTGCCATTCTTACCACTTCATGCCGAAGATCCGTTCTATGACCATGACCTATTATCGATGTTACCTGGCTGAGGCAGTGCTTATCAGGCTTCAACACTGTAAAGGTCCCCTTTTTCTCAGCTCAATACTGTACTATTCGAGAGGAACTCACTACCTGCAGCTCACACTTAGGGATCTGGGAGTTATGCTTCCTCTCCTTGAGGATGGATTATTTACATAAGTTATTTGGAATTCTTCTGCACAGATCTCCCCCCCCCCACCCCGCCATTTATTTATTTACGTACTTATTCATATAAACATGCATTCACAGATATTCACTTAATACACTGGGTTATACTGTGACATTAAAGTATTATTTTGTTAACAAAACTATAAGCTACTGATAATTGGCTCATACACACACGACTTTGCCACACTTCGGTGACTCTTTATTTAATTTGGAATAAAATTCACTCTCTTCTGAATGTAAGAAACATTAGAATAAAATGTAAGGTCTGTGAAGAAGATATTCCTAGCATGACATCAATATGTCAGCATCTGCAGACCTATTAATGGATACTTAATATGCAAAAGGATTGCCAAATTTTAGGCACAGTAAAATGTTTATCAGAATTGAAATATAAAGATAAAATATAATAAAGCATTATAAAATATTTCATAAGGATGATGCTGTTTATATCTGACTCTTCGATAAATAGGTTCTAATGGATTTTGTTTCTTAGTAAAATTAAATCTAAACCTTTGATTATATCTATTAAGCATTCAGAGGCTCTGTTCAATAGTTTTGAATACTGTGATCCAAATTCTGATGCTTCATCTGATATTAAGTCAACATATCATGCTCCAAGCTAAAAGTTTAAATGGATTTCTAATTTACTCTTCAGTGATGTTTTACTATGTGATGATTTCTTCATGATCCCGTGCAGCATACGGATGTGAATTTTAAATATGCTTGATGATATCCCATCAATATATTTCTAAGGCAACCAGGAGATAAAGGAAATCATCAAGTATTGGAAAAAGTCAATATATAAATAATTGAGTCCTTTGCATGATTTTCTTTTGTTCTTGTTAAGGGATGCTAGTACCTTTATTTAAGAAAAGTCACTTTTTGGCGATGAGTAATTGGCTTGGGCTGTTGGATATTGAATGTATCATTAAGATCTGCTGCTTGGGGAAGGCCTTTAGAGACGTGGCAGTACTGGTCTAGTGAAGAAATGTTTGTTTCCTCCCCCTTATTTTAAAAGTGCCTTTCCTTTCAACAACCAGTTATTCTAGAGGAGAAAAGGCAGTTTTACATTTGCTGTGCATATCTTTGTACAGTATACTTAATGCCCATAATCTTATTATATTCCCAAAGCTCATTATTATATTTTTATGTTAAACCATGGTCGGGATTAATTAGATGGGCTGGCAAATGGCCTTAGGCCTAAAGCTAGTTTAAATATTGGCACTAAGGGGCAACCACTGACATTTGCTTATTTATACCATTCCCTTGGGTACAATAACTGGTGCTAATTCACTTTTAATTTCAGTAGAATGTTGTCTGAAGCTACAATATTTTTTTTTAAAAAAAATAATAAGCAGTAACTAAAGAAATATCTCTTCTCTTCTAGGACACATTGTCAGTGAACACAATGTCCCTCATGTATATGAATCACACATATGCTGACACTTGATTATATGCTACATATCTGAGTCAGAGAAAACTATCAGTCAGACTATGAAGACAATACTAGTCTTTCTCTTTGACATTATCTGTCATTCATATTATTTCATATTAATAAGCACTTGATAAAGTAATTTTGTCAATAACTTCTGTTTTCTTTCCAAACAACATATTAGTTCTTAACTTTGCGACTGATTTTATAAAATCCTCAAGAATTGTGTGATTTGTCTCTTTCTGAAAATGTCATGAAATTTAAATGTCAGGCAGCTATTTGACAAGGTTCCACAAAAGACGATGCACTGGGGATTAGGGACAAGTGAATTGCAGTTGTCCTACAAAATGCACTTGAGATTGTCCATCAAAATAAATTTAAAATTTCTGGAAACAAATTAATCAATACTAATAAAATTTAAGATGTACATAGTACAGGATAGAGATAGTATGTGTGATGGTTACACACATGGATTTTTGAATCATTTGTACTGGGTATATTTCTAGCTTTCTGTGGATTTTGTCAAATTATTAAACTGCATTAATTCTTGGTTGCCTATTTGGTTAAATAGGGTTAATGCTGGTACCGGTCTCAGAGGGTATTGTAATAATTATATGAAATAACATATATATAATGCTCAACACTGTAATTATCACATAGTTGGCATTTAATAATTGGTGACTACATTTGGGAAGTGGAGGAGAAATATTTGGAGAAGGACACAGAGTTTTGTAAAAGGATAGAAGCATTTTTTGCAAACTCTAACTATCTACACTAATAAAAGACAAACATGCAAATTGACCATACCTTCGCTATGCCTTAAGCCACACCCACCAGCCAATCAGAGCAACTATATGCAAATTAACCCAACCAAGATGGTGGCCAACAGCCACATAGCTGGAGCCATCAGGAGGCTTGGTTGCCCCAATGATGGAGGAAGCCAAGCTCCCACCTGCCACGGCTGGCTCTGAGCTCCACTGAAGGCAACAAAGTTTTAATTATAGAAGATAAATAAATCCCAGAATAAAAAAAACAAAGAGAGAAAAAGGAGAGGCTGGGAGCTTCCATCTCTGGGGGGCTTGGCCAGCCTGAAAATGGCCCTCAGCCCCTCACCCAGACTGGCCAGGCACCACAGTGGGGACCCCCCCCTAAAGGAGATGTGGCCAGCCTGCAAACAGCCATCAGCCCCTCACCCAGGCTGGCCAACCCTCCATGGGTTGAGGGTCCCCACTGCAGGGGGAGGGGCTTGCCCAGCCTGCAAACCCCCATCAGCCCCGCCCCCAGGATGGCCAGGCACCCCAGCGAGCCCCCCACCCTTATCCGGGACACGCTACAGGGCAAACCAGCCAGCCCCCACCCATGCACCAGGCCTCTATCCTACATAATAAAAGGGTAATATGAAAACTGACCCTATCAGCAGAACGACTGGGAATGACTGGTCACTATGATACACACTGACCACCAGGGGGCAGATGCTCAATGCAGGAGCTGTCCCCTGGTGGTCAGTGCGCTCCCACAGGGGGACCTCTGCTCAGCCACAAGCCAGGCTGATGGCTGCCAGTACAGCGATGGTGGTGGGAGCTCAGCAGCACTAAGGATGTCAGACTGCAGCTTAGGCCTGCTCCCCTCTGGCAAGTGGACATCCCCCGAGGGCTCCCGGGCTACCAGAGAGATGTCTGATTGCCAGCTTAGGCCCAATCCCCTGGGGAGCGGGCCTAAGCCAGCAGGTGGTCATCCCCCGAGGGGTCCCAGACTGCTAGAGGGTACAGGCCGGGCTGAGGGACATACCCCGCCCACCTCCCCGAGTGCACACATTTTTATGCACTCGGCCTCTAGTCTATATATATTTAAAACCCTAAGCCAGTGGTCGGCAAACCATGGCTCACTTGGATTGAGAAAGGTATGTTTAGATGGTTTGGACATATAGAGAGGATGAACGAAAGGAGATAGACAAAACAAGTATACAAGATAAGTGTGGATGGGAGAGTTGGGAGAGGTCAACATCAGCGAACGTACCTCAATCAGACTGAGGACATTTTTAGCAAAGGCCAGTTTAGGAGTAACCTAATTAAGTTAATAACAATGTACCTACCTATATAGTTTAAGATTAAAAAATTTGGCTCTCAAAAGGAATTTCCATCATTGTACTGTTGATATTTGGCTCTGTTGACTAATGAGTTTGCCGACCACTGCCCTAAGCCACCAGTTGACTGGCTGACTGACCGTTTGATGGGTAGCTATGACATGCACTGAGCACCAGGGAACAGACGCTCAATGCAGGAACTTCCTCCTGGTGGTCACTGCGCTCCCACAGCGGGAGTGCCGCTCAGCTGACCTATGGCACCAGACTCGGAGCTCATGGCTGGTGAGCACAGCTGCAATGGTGCGAGCCTCTTCAGCCTCTGCTGAAGTGCTACCGAGCGGAGGCGGTGGAGGCGGCAGGTGCAAAGGGGCTGGGATGTGCAGAAGCAACATGGTGCCTGACCCTGGTTCGGGTTTCTCTCTGGCCACCTGGTGCTTTGTGCACTACTACATCCTTTGGGGGATGTTGGACTACTGGTTTTGGCCTATCCCTGTGGGGTCCCAGGTTGCCAGAGGGCGCAGGCCAGGCTGAGGGACCCCACTGGTGCACGAATACATGCACCAGGCCTCTAGTTAGATATAAAGTAAATATTCTCAAATAATATGTTAAAAAATTATGGTCCAAACAAAGAATAAAATACTATCCAGTTCTTAAAACAACACTATTGACTTATATATGTTGATATAGAAAACATCCAAGATGTAGTAAGAAAACAAAATAAACTTAGAAAACTCTATGTATGGTATGAGCTCATTAAAGAAATCTATTGGCTTTATATATGAAAAGAAAAAGCCTTTAAGATCAATACACCAGAATATTAACATTGTTCTTTTTTATCTCTTGGTATTAACTGTATTTTTACAATGTGCATATGTTAATTGTATAATCAGAAAAATATTTTATTTTAAAAGTAAATATTTTTCTTTCTGTTCATATCTATTTTTCACATTCAATTCTCTTCAAAACTCATGTGTCTAATATCTTTAAACTTGTCAATCATATTTTGTGTGTTCTCTATTTGGAAATAATGAAAAAGGATGTTCTTAAGCATACCTGTCTGAAATATTTAGTTCAACTATTAATATTCTAGAATAAACAATGAAACAAAGTGAAATTATCATTATCTATCATTGGACCATAGAGCCTTACAAATAAATATTATTCACAGATCAAAACCCAAGATTTTGATTTTTTACTTGAGAGACTTACTAATTTTGCAAATAATTTTTAGCAGGTTATAAGTCATACAGGCATACAAAACCCAGTTAAAAAAAACAACAAACAATTTTTGATCAGTCTAGAAATTAGTACTTTGTAATTCCTCCTGTAGAGCTGTAGAACTAATAGCCAACAGTTGTTGAAAATATATCACATGTGAGGCACTAAAGCCAATCTATGAACTATATAACTTAATTCTGTTAACTGCCTGAGGAGACTGGAGGTAATTTTATCTTCAATTCACAGATTAGGATGTGCAGCTAGTCTGGTTAAATAACTTTACCCAGAGTTCCTCAACCAGCATGTTGTACAGCTAAGGTCTATTCCCACTAGTCTGTATCCACTATTAATTAACTGTATTTTAAAGTATATTTGTATTTTTTAAAATGGACTACTCACTCAAGTGTTTGCAATGATTTCATTACTGTTTCCTTTTCTGAGTTTTACTTCATTCTTGTACTCTTCCTCTAGCTGCTTTCATAGTTATTTAAGAACAGCACCACAGAAGTGAAGATAACATTTAAAGCTAAGGATTGACTTTGGATACCAGAAAATTTTCTTTTAATTTAATTTAATTTAATTTAATTTAATTTGTACTGTTGAGACCATTACATATGTCCCCATTCCCTGCCGCTCCCCCTTTGCCCACCACCACCCAGCCCCTACTGCCCTTTCCCTCTGGCCATCACCACACTATTGTCTGTGCCTATGGGTTATCCATGTATGTTCTTTGGCTAATTTCTTCATCTTCTCTCATCCAGTCTCCTCCCTCCTCCCCTCTTTGTAGAACTGTGGTGATAGTAAAAAAAATAATTCTTGTCACTTACTGACATATTTCAGGCAATTAGTAAATTTTAGGTCAACGCCCTTCCCTAATTCCTCTCCATAATATTAGAAAAATGGTTTACCCCTTTGGGAACAGGTGAGAAATTTTCTGTGTAATAGGGTGAAGGAGAAAGATTATTTCTTTTGGTTTTTATAGTATCTGCAAAATAATCTGTTACTTTGGGGGATTTGTGAGAGTGACTCCCAGATGACTTAGGGAGTGAAAGTGTGGAAGCTGGGATTTCTAGAAGCATCGTAGATGACTGAACAACCACAAGCCTCTTTGGAGGTCGAGAAGAGTAGAATAAGAAATATGTTGTTTTGACCGAGTTGTCTCTTCAGAGATGAGAATTTGAAGCAAATGCTTGATTCCTCCTTTTAGTTAAAAAATTATGACTAAGCTCAACAATGATCTGAAACAAAGGCTTGTGGGCGGGGGGGCAGAGGGGGTTGGTGTATGTTTGTTTGTGTATGTGTGTGTTTGTTTTGGGAGAAAGACATCACCTCACTTGTAGTCTGCATAACTGTACTGGTTAGAGCTCGTGGTCACAAAGGCAGCTGAGCCTCAAGTAAATGACAGCAAAATCTGGCTCTAAAATGCCTTCAGGAAAGTTAACAGCAGCCTTTAAAAGGGGCTTGGTAGTGACAGAGCATGGTTCAAGTAGGGGTCAAGGATTACTAGGTGAAAAGAAACTGATTGAATGTAATTTTGATCATTAGACCTTGCATAAGGCTCTGAGAATAGGGATGGAGATTCAGAGATTCAATTCTAGCTCTTCCGCCTCTTTGCTAAGTACCTTTGGTTCAACTTCTTCATTTTTCTGAGCTTCAGTTCTCTCATAAATATAAATAATAAATAAATAGTATTTATTACACATAAATATTAGGAATAATATCAACTCTCTGATACTAAGCTCACATATATTAAGTGCCAACACAGTGTTTTGCATTGAGACAATGACAAAAAAATTCTAACAGTTATTTTATAATATTAGTACTTTTGTAACCATTATCACATTTTAATTTGTCATCCTCACAATGATATTAAGATAGAGAAGGAATTGTAACTATCACCAAATAAATAAAATTGTCTAACATCCTGACAGACAAAGACATTGGTCTTTTGACATTTGGCCTCAGGGGTCTTTTGGTTATGCAATTCTGAGGAAAAGTGAATGTGACAATTGGTGATAATAAGTGAACAGAAATAAGAAGATATATTATGTACGTATTTCCTCCAAACAGAGAGGGTGTGCTATGTGTTTCCTTAGCATGATTTTATTATATCCCCAAACCATCCAGTGTGCTAAACTTCACATTGTACAAATAAAGAAAGTGAGACTTATTAGATCTAAATAACTCACATAAGATCAAATAAAAGAAACAGGAATCATTTGCTAGTCTGTTTGATCCTAGAATATAAGCTCTTTTCCTGAGTCAGGCTGGAATGAGTCATCTCTTGATGGTGGAGCGGTGGATTGTAGAAATGACAGAATGGAATATATATATAGGCATCACTCACAGTGAGTTAACCTAGACCTGACTTACTGACATATTTTTCAAAGATGAAAAAAAAAGAGAAAAAAAAATATCTTTTGGGAAGGGTTAGTCAAAAGAAGAGGAGACTTAGTTGGACGAAAACAGAAGGGATGGAAGTAGAAACAAGAGAATCCAAAATTTCAGAAACTGTTATTTTTTTAAAAAAGTGTTCACAGTTGCTGACTAAGGTGGAAAATAAAATTTAGGTGGATGAAAATTTTTTCTCAAATAGTTGTTTCAAACATAGCTTGAGAATAAAATGTTCCTATACTTGTAGGAAATAACTCCCCCTCCAACTCCTGTATCTGTGTAGTCACCAGAATTAATTTTAAACTTGCAGTTCTAAAAAACATAAAAACTGATTTCACACAAATTTGATCAATTAATGGCAACATACCTTGGTGAACAGGCATTTTCAAATTAACCAATTAGTAACAATTCTAACTTCAGAAAGTCAGTTGATCAGAAAGACTCACTCAAAAGAATACACTTCTGAAAGTCAATTAATCAATGACACTCTCACCTTAGAAACCCTGATGTCTTTGCTATGTATTTTTGCATTTAATCCTTTCAACAATTCTACAATATAAGTCCTATTATTGTTTCAACTTTGCATCTGATAAAAGCAAGGAATAGAAAGTTTAAAACTATTAAGATAGCCACATACCCTAGTTCATTCTTAATACTGACTCTTAAGTCATAATTCTACTTCATCTGCAAAAGAAAATGAACCAAAATAAGGACCAAACCATGTGATAAGTATTCAGAATATATGAAAACCCACAAACATCTAAATATTCAAGATTAGAAAAAATTTAGGTAATCATTATAAAGACACCTTTAAAATAATGAATATGTTAAGATGTTTATGGTTTGTGCTATATAATTATGTCATATAAAATAATGTATACATATAAATTAAAATAAAAGAAAATGTGGATAAATAACCAAATTTCTAGGGTTGTTGGATTCTATGCAAAATACATTTTTATTGAGTTTCTTTAAAAATATTGCTTCAATGTTTGTGTCATAACAAAGTAACCTATATATAAATTATGTTCTCTATATTTGAGTCATGAAGACAAGCCCATACTCAAGGGGACAGGGATTAAGATTGACCTCATAGGAAGTGGGTAAGGTATCCACTTATCCCCAATTTCTTTAAACTAGTGTTCCATGAAAAATGTTATTTATGGCATGAAAGATATCAGGGAGCAATTCCAGAACAATAAATTATGTGTCTGTCCATTCATCCAACTTCTTCCATCCACTCATGCATGCATCCAGCTATTCGTCCATAATCCACTTACATCTCCTTGGGGAAGGGATAGAATCAGGCGTCTAGAATCACTTTCCACTGCATATACAGAAAGGTCATCACAAACACTCTGGCACCTCTCACATTATGGTACTACCCAGGCCACCCCAATTACTCCTGAAATTACTTATCCTTTTAAGCCCACTTTCCCTCACTGAAAATGTGCTCAATTTTATTTAGAAATTGAATGCTTCAAATACTTTAGTATCTATCATGCACCAGGCTATACAGTAAGAAGGTTTAATGTAAAAGAGACAGGTCCTGTAAAAAGGAACTCTTCTGAATAACTGCTTGATCAACAACAAAAACTAAAACCAAAAAATAAAATACTCTTTAATTATGGTAGAAAGGCTTTTGATTAGAAACAAGAAAATAGTGAGAGCTCTAAACATTCAAATATAGCAGAGAAGTAGATTTGGGGGTCTTCTTTTCAATGCATATTTATTCATTACAACATATTAAATGAGCTTTAAACATGAGATGGACCAGACTCATTTGCATTTGTCGGCCACTATGGCATTATTTGAAAGTATAGAATATGTTTTTCTATTGGTGTGTCTTTTATTGTTTATCACCCTCTCATATTCAAGAGGATTTTTATTTTTTTTCAAGAAGCTTTTTAAATAGCCTAGTCAAGTATTTTTTAATTACCTAATAAAATAAGTTCCCCTAAAAGTCAGCATTGTGATTGGAAAGCAATAGAGAGAAAGCTCGATTTATAGATAAGTGAGAGTGTGCTATGAATTTTGTTCATAGTAAAACTGCCCGTGGATTATGAGATCACTCTAACTTAGAGAAATTTCAGCAGATAGGAATAGTGATATAAGTACTGAAGAAAAGGATCACAATGTCCAAGAATAGGTCTTCTTTATTGTGTACAATGAATCTATTTCTTCTGAAATATTGATGTGTAAATCTAATGAAATGGCACCAGAGAATATTGTTGAGAAAAGACATGATAAATTATTTTGTGAGACAAGTAATCATTCTATAATTTTAAAAAATCACTTCTCAGTTGGTGGATTTTGTGATTCTTTTGGGTTCTCATACATTAGATTTCCTTAAAGTGAAAACATACTTGCGTCTAATGTCACAAAAATAGATTAGCAACAGTGATTTCTAATCTAGTAGCCTTGGTTGGATTCTGAACTTCAACAAAAACCAAATATTTTAGACATTTCAGAGAACAGAGATTTTTTGGTTTAAATAGGGATAATGATTTTTTTAAAAAAAGATATATAATTTGTTACAATTTTATTTAAATTAAGGAAAAGAGCTTGGGCACCTCTGGAAGTTAAGAAAGACAAGAACATACTCTAACAATCATGTTTCCATATGGTGTGGACTTCTTGATGTAGTACAAAAGAGATTAGGGAAGCAAGATGTGTTCTATGTAGATGTTCAACTCTTACAAGCTGCCTACTTTTATACAAGTCACTTAACCTCGTAGGGACTTTTTTCTTACTTATAAATAAGGAAAGTTACTTGAATTTACATGCTCAGTGTAAGGTTGAAATGTCATAATGTGTATAAAAGAAACTCATGTTTTTCTCAACATTAGAGTGAGTTTTGGGAAAGAATATCACAGAAGTGAGGTGTCCTTACCACATCACGCCAGGGTACATGGGGTTGACATGACTTATTTTGGAGATGTTTAGCTTAGTCACTCTGTGAAGGTAATTCCTACCATGTTTTCCCCATTTCTATACTCTCTGAGTCACTAAGACTAGCCCACTCCAGGGGATAAGGATTAAGATTCACCTAGTGGGGAGTAGGTAAGGTACATACATACATACATTATTTACAATTTTTCTGTAAGGAAGATTTCCCCTGTCATTTATCTACCTGTTCAATTGTTTATTTATATTGGTGTGGATTCATTGATATTTATTTTATTTATTAGGTTATGTATACTAATAAAAGGGTAATATGCTAATTAAACCAGATAGACCAGACATCTTCTGAAAATCATTCTGGACATCCTTCCTGACAAAGCTGGGGCCTGGGCAAAGCAGCCTAGGGTCCCAGGTCCCTGCGGCCAGCCCGGGCGGCACCACCTGGGATCTCAAGTGCCTGCCTGGGCAAAGCCGACCTGGGTCCTGGGTGCCTGCAGCCAGCCAGAGGGAGGGAAGCCCGGGTCCCAGTTGCCTGTAGCTGGCCAGAGTGGGGAAGCCTGGATCCCAGGTGCAGGGACTGAGGCAGAGGTGGTTAGAGGCGATCAGGCAGTCAGGTGAGCAGTTAGGGGCGATCAGGCAGGCAGACGAGTGGTTAGGGGTGATCAGGCAGGCAGGCAGGTGAGCCAATGGTCCCAGATTGTGAGAGAGTGCAGACT
>NW_006383008.1:2159360-2166454 GCF_000327345.1 Myotis davidii
ATCTAATAAGATCAGTATTTTGTTGCTCAAAGCATTTTTGCTTCGGTGATTCAGGATTGTTTCTGGTTGGCTACTGTGACCTTTTGACATGCCCCAATAATTATTTTTGGCCACTATTTCATTTCCTGGCACTATAAAATGTTTCAGGCTCATCTTGTATTTTTCTTGCCCTACATCTTGAATCAGCCATTTTTCCTGGTTATGTTTTTATTGGAAAATATTTTGAAAATAAATCAACTTGAGATGTGCTCACTGTGACAGTGGTGTTACTACTTCTAGGACCTTTCAAGAGGTAGAGCTAATATATGTAATGTATATATACCCATCTATGCATACATAGCTGCCCTTATTTTGTATCTATCTGTACGTATACTAAAATAAAAATGAGTTCATATTGATGTCTTCATCTCTTATGTAGCATTACAAGGTTAATTTTAACTACTTCATTTTGCTTATTTGTAACTTTGATTACTAACAATGTATTTATTTATGTGTTTCACCCTAGTATGTATTCAAAGAAATTTCATAATTAATAATTTGTACACCGGTGAGAAATATTATCAAGTAGAACTGCATCAAACCAAAAGATTCTGCACAAGCAAAAGAAACCATCAACAAAATAAAAAGGGAGCCCACTGAATGGAAGAACATATTTTCCAATGATACATCTGATAAGGGGTCATTTCCAAAATATATAAAGAACTTATACTACTCAACACCAAGAAGACAATTAACCAAATTTTAAAAATGGGCAAAGGACCTGAACAGACACTTCCCCAAAGTGGATGTACAGAGGGCCAATAGACATATGAGAAAATGCTCAAAGTCATTAATCATCAGAGAGATGCAAATTAAAACCACAAGCAGATATTATCTCACAACAGTCAGAATGGTTATTATCAATAAATCAACAAACAAGTTGTGGAGAAAGGAACCCTCCTGCGTTGTTGGTGGGAATGCAGCCACTGTGGAAAAGAGTATGAAATTTCCTCAAAGAAATTAAATATGGAACTGCCTTTTGACCCAGCGATTCCCCTTCTGGGAATTTATCTTAAGAAACCCAAAACACTAACTCAAAAGAATATACGCACCCCTGTGTTCATTGCAGCATTATTATAATAGCCAAGATTTGGAGGCATCCCAAGTGCCCATACGTAGACAAGTGGATAAAAAAAGCTGTGGTACATTTACAGAGTGGACTACTCAGCCATAAAAAAGAAGGAAATCTTACCTTTTGTGACAGCACAAATAGACCTGGAGATTATTATGTTAAGTGAAATAAGCCAGTCAATGAAGGACAAATACTATGTGATTTCACTTATATGTGGAATTTAATGAACAAAATAAACTGATGAACAAAATAGAAACAGAGACATGGGTACATGGAACAGATTGACAGCTGTCAGACAGGGGGGGTGTTGGAGGGCTGGATGAAAGAAGGTGAAGGGATTAAGCAAAAAAAAAAAAAAAAACCAACCCCATATATGTATAGCACATAGACACAGAAAATAGTGTGATGATAGCCAGAGGCGAAGTGGGCTGGGGATAGGTAAAGGTGGGCAAGGGAGGAAAAATGGGAATGGAAAGAGATTTTGCTTAGGGCTATGGGTGTACGATGCAGTGTGCAGATGATGTTTTATTAAGTTGTTCACTTGAAACCTGTTTTGTGTACCAATGTCACCCCAATAAAATCAATTAAAAATAAAATAAACTACCAAAATAGAGTACAAGGTCTATGTATGGTTATTTTCCTCTTTAGCATTATTCTTAGTCTTTGTCCTGTCAAAACTGTTTCTCAAAGTTACGTAGGCTAGATCATTCCGCACCACCCTCCCACCACCTGCCCTCACCCAGGCCTTCAGTGAGTTTATGTCTTACATTGGTAATTTGGTAGATTTACTTGTCACAATTTCTGTTCCATCTTGAGATATTCCAACATCCTAATGGTTTTCTTATTTTGAATTGCATACTCTATACTTAACTCTTTGTGTTGTACAGTTGTATGGGTTTTGATGAGTGCACAGGCATTTGTCTAGCACTACATTACCATACAGACAGCTCCATCAACCCCAGAATTCCTCATGCTACCGCTTTGGAGTCAACTTTCCAATATCGAAACCCTGCAACCACTGATGTGTTTCCTAGATTATGTTTTGTCTATTCTAAAATTTAATACGTATGAAATCAGAATATTCAGTAATTTGGGTCTGCTTCTTTCACTTAGCAAAATGCATTTAAGATGTATACATGATATTGCATGAATCAATATTGCTTCTTTTCTATAGTTGAGCAGTATTTCATTGTTTAGCTATGCTACATTCACCATTTGAAGAACATTTTGGTAATTACAGATAAAAATGCTATAAATATTTACATATAGGCTTCTGTGTAAAAATAAGTTTTAATTTCACTTTGGTAAAAAACTAAGAGTGGGATTGCTGGATCATAGGGTAAGTGTATGTTTAACTATATTAAAAAATCAGCACTCAGGTTTCCACAGTGGCAGTATCATTTTTTCATTTCCATCAGCAATGAAGGAGAGTCCCTGTGACTGCATGCTCACCAGTATTTGATAGTCAGATGAAAAAAATCCATTTTAATAGGTGTCTAATGGTATCTCATTATGATTTTAATTTTGCATCTCTCTTAACTAACAATATTAAAAATCCTTCCATCTACTTATTGGCCATCCAAACATTTTCTTTTTGGTGACATTCATATCTTTTATTTATTTTTAAATTGAGTTGTTTGTTTTCTTATTATTAAGTTTTAACAATTCTTTATAGTAGATTTTGGATATAAATCCTTTATCAGCTATGTGACTTACAAATCTGAAGCTTATATTGTCATTCTTTTAATAGTTTTTCTCACAGAGGCATGTTACAAATATTTTTTATTTATTTATATATGTATTGCTTTTCATTCACCCTGTAATGGGAATGGCTGTGATCTGTTAATTCTTGTAGAGTACAACAGAACATGTACACTGAATCAAATTATTAAAAATATTTCAATGTATATCACAGCTTGGAG
Source organism: Myotis davidii (assembly GCF_000327345.1). NCBI lineage: Eukaryota > Metazoa > Chordata > Mammalia > Chiroptera > Vespertilionidae > Myotis > Myotis davidii. The sequence goes on from NW_006383008.1 coordinate 2,162,394, forward strand.
ATTTAGACATTGTATATTTCATCCATAATTTCTCAAAAACATGTTGTTCTATAAAATGTCATTTTAGTCAGAGGGGTACGATTTGACATATCTCCTCATTGAAATTTTAAAGTTATATGCTTTATTGTTGAGCTCTGATATCAGCCTAGATAAGTCATTTGGTAGCAGAATTGTAACATTGATCAACAGTCCTCTGGAAAATAGTTTTCCAATACAAAAACTACTAGACACATGGGACTGCAGAGTACTTGAAATGTGGGTAGTATAAATTAAATGACATTTCATTTTAATTAATTTAAATTTAAAACTGAGACTCAATTTAGTTATTAAAAATCTTTTAAGTATGTGTGGAACATCTTGCCTTTTTGAATCTACTCTTTTTAACTATAAATTTTATTGAAATTTAAATGCAGATCAAGTATATATAATTAAAATTTAGTATCCAAAATGAGATGTGATATAAGTATGCGCTGGATTTCAAAGACTTGGTATTAATAAAAAGATAAATGGCTCATTAACAATTTTTACATTGATCACGTTAAAATGACTGTATTTTCATTATGTAAGGTTAAATAAAGTTTATTATTAAAACCCACTATACTTGCTCTTTTTTTTTAACTTCTTTAAATGTGGCCACAAGAAAAATTTAAATTACATGTGTGGCTCACATTATATTTCTATTAGTTATCATTGCTTTAGAACCATATATTGTTAATAAATTATATTTTCTGTCAAAAGGCATTGATTTGGTGTTCTAAAATAGCATGCTAATGACCTATCTCTCCACCCTGACTTCCAACCCGCCCCGCCCCCAGGATAATCAGGCATTCTGCCTGCCTTTGGGGAGAATAGAGGCTCACTAAATTTCAAATCCCTTTTGACGTATTTTTTAATCCTTAGACAGGATTTCCAGCAAGAAAAGGGCTGAGTGAATGGAGAGTGATGCTTGAGATGGGTATCGTAGGTCTGGTAGAATCAGGTGTTGTGCAGGAACAACATCTTCTGATGCCCTAAAAGTGTGTAAATTTTGGGAAGACTGTTCACTAGTAAGGGCTCAGTCATGGCTCACTTTCTTCTGAGGAAAAAGGGATTGAGCTGCCTCCTTTTCTTCCCACTGCCATAAGTACTTAGTGCTTAGTACTCTTAACTAACAAACAAAGCATAGTATTCCAGCCTTTCACTTCTCTCCCTGCTTTTAAGCAATGTGAAATGAATGGTAAAAGTTTTCATTACTGAACAAAGATCACTTTACTTTTTTATTTAGTTTATTAAATAAATTGTGTGCATATACACACATTCATATATACACATATATACGTTACTAGTGTGTGTGTATATACTTAGTGCTAAGTATCTTGCCAGAACTAAAACAATTTTTCAAAAAGATAATTAATATGGTAAAAATTGATCTAACCTTGAAATAGTAAACATTATATTTTTAAAAATTTCCATAAATTTTAATACTTTAGCATACAATTATGCATGTATACATTTTTATTTATTTTTTGTTAATCCTCACCGGAGAATATTTTTTCATTGATTTTTTTTTTTTTTTTTAGAAAACGTGGAAGAGTGGAAGGGCAGGACAGAGGGAGAGAGGGAGAGAGAGAGAGAGAGAGAGAGAGAGAGAGAGAGAGAGAAACATCGATGTAAGGAAGACACACTGACTGGTTGCCTCTGCAAGAGCCCCAACTAGGGTGGGGACTTGCAACCCAGGTACATACCCTTGACTGGAGATTGAACTCAGAACCCTTTTGTTTGTAGGTTGACACTCTAACCACTAAACCACACTGGCCAGGGCTGCATGTCAAATATTTTTAAAATTTGTTTAGAAAACTAAAGAGCAGTATAAAAATCTTCAGCATATTAAGTATAATATTTATTTTTAAAAGTCTATCATAATGGGTATATTAATCTAGCATGACAATTATATTAAGGTTTAACTTTAATATAAGTTAGATCTAAATTTGCAGAACACATCTTCATATAAGATAACCTTCTAAAACTATTCTATATTTTGGATGAGTTATAGCTTGTACTTTTCTGAAACAATCAAAGTTATCTATAAGTCTTAATTGAACACATTTCTTTCACAATCAAGGTAGCTTGGGAATATAAATATATATACTTACAATATAGAGACCATATCATGGGAAGCACATAGACAGTTGTTATGCTGTTCCACTGTATTTTAAAATTCTTGAATTAGTATATTTTTAATCTGTTGGGAAAGAGAAAAAAAACGGTTAGTTAAATGTGCTGGATGTACTACATACGCAACTAAATAACCAAAAAAAAAAAAAAAAAGCTAAAATAAATCACTCATTTTACTACCATAGATCTTTCTGTGTATATTGTGTCCCTTCTTTATATTAATTTATCATTTCTTTTAATTTTTAGGGAAATTCCATTAAATCACTTAATAAAATAAGTATTATTAAAAAGACTGAATGTTGTAATTGAAACTCTAAGGAAATGAGTATACCTTGTTAATTAAATATATTTCATGGTCTCTATTTTTTATGTTTCCTATTTACAGAATACATTACCCGGTAAGTTCACAACAAAACAAAACAAAACAAAACAAAAAAAATACAAAAATAAAATATAAAAATGTTTATAAATCATCTGGATGTTTATAATTATTTGAATGCTTAACAAAATGAAGACCAAATAATTGGATGATTTGTCTAAACATCTCTAATTTTCATATTGATTTATGACAGCTGACATGATTTGAATGTTTGTACTCCCTGCTCCTCCACTCCCAAATTCATGTTACATCCTAATGCCCAAGATGATGATATTGGGAGGTGGGGCCTTTGAAGGAAAAATAACTTATTTTTTCCCTAATTTAGTACTTTCTTTATTTATATTTCAATGTTGTTTTTAAACACATTTAAAGATAATCAAAACATAGACGATAGATGGTATGTCTGTCTTGTCTTTAAAACCAAATCTTACCTAATAATATTTTCTCAAAGGTATAAAACATAATAGATGAATAATATGTCTACACCCTGTATCAATTGTTGAATGTTTTCTGGTGTATGTAATTGTCATTTAATCATCACAGTAATTCTATAAGGTGGGTTTTATTATCCCCATTTTATAGGGTTCTGATCATTCAAACAACTAGTCCATAAAAGAAGCTAGACATTATAGCTGGGGAGCTGGGGTTAAGTCAGCCCTAACCCCAAGTGTCTACTCAGAAAAGTTTTCAGTTGCATATGGCCTCCTGGACACTGTTTATAAGATAATCCTGCCTGGATATCTACTTTCAACACTATTTGAACCTCAATTTGATAAAAAAAAAAAAAAGTTTTATAAAGTAGATCAAATTCCTCTGTTGAAACTGTACAGATCTTGTGCTTGAAGTTTTTAAATGACCAAAACTACAAAAAATTATTGCATATAACTTATATAATGTGTTGGTTATATATCTTAACATAAAAGTTCAATATATTTAATATTATTAAAAATAGAAAAGGAGCATTCACACCTATTTCAACTGGTTACAGACTATTATATTTGAGCAAATGTTAATTTTTTAACAATAATATTCTGTCTCAGTTTCAAATGCCGTTCTTGCTCTGTTTTTACCATACAGCATCTGATTTGATGCTTTCAAAATGTTTTTCTGCTGGAAAGTCAGAAAATCAAATATTTTGAATCTGATCTAGAATGAGAGCAAATAATTAGGGCCAGCAAGTGCCCTGAGTCCTATCATCTATTTGGCAACTCAGATTTGTGTGTGTGAACACATGCATGCAAGCATTCATGCACACGTATGTGCATTTCCTAAATCATAGCTATGATTTAATGCTCATAATGCAGAATAAATAACACTCAAGTTATGGAGCTACTCTTTTATTGTTATTACTAGAAACTGCCAGCACTGGCTTCCCGCTGGCATCCGGGACCGGGGCCTCCCTGCAGCCCTGGTTTCATCCATAAGGACGTCCAGTCTAATTGGCATATTATGCTTTTATTATTATAGATTTTTTGTGAAGTTTTATTTGACTATAGTTATCATCTTTATCTTGCTTTTTGTATTATAT
>NW_006383008.1:2166517-2174016 GCF_000327345.1 Myotis davidii
TGTGTCTAACTCAAATGATGATAAGACATTTTTCTCTTCTGATTTCCTAAATATTTGTCTTTCCTCCTAGGACAGTAAAGGCATCCATCTGACATGGGGCAGAGACGGGCACAAGACACTCAGTTCCTATCATCCACTTTTGATAGATGGTTTAGAGTCATTCAGTCTTGAGAAAAAATGATTTCTAAATTCCTTTAATCCCCTCTTACATGTAAAGTCTAGACTTGATGGATTAGTCTATTATTGGGATGTTTTGCCAAGATCCAATGCTTAAGAATATAAGCATAAAACACTAAGGTGATTCACTAACTGAGTTTACTTGTCATCTTGATGTTATTCGGCAAGCACAAATGACTGTTTCCATGGAATTTCATATAAAGGGGTTTCAAATCATGCAGAAAGCAATAGGAAGAGAGACTTCTTCATGTTTTATTTTGAGATATAACAGAAGTGGAGAGAAAGAAGACCACATTGGAAGAGAAAAGTGGCTGCCACAGCTCTGGTTTTCTCCACTCGGCTTCTTGAGGTCAAACGTCTGGTGGGAGTAGCTTTAGAAATTCCTACATGAGGGAATTCTCAGGGTTTTACTGATGATTTTGGGAAAGGATGACTATGCTCAGTAATCCCATGCTAACACACGGTGACTCAGTTTTGTCACAAGGGTCCCAGGTGCACATAAACTCAATTTGCAAGCCCAAGTCTCCCTGGTTATTGTGTGGCATGGACAATGGGCGGAGACATATTGGTCCACTGGAAGTGAAGGGGCTCAGCTGCAGAGGACTGTGAGCTTTTTCAGCTTTAACGAGGTGCCAGAAGAGGGAGGTAGCCATGATCGTGACACTGGGGACTCTGATGGATCTGAATGTCAAGATCCAGGGCAGACTGTTTTAGCTGGACCATTAGGCAGAGACAGAGCTGAGAAAGAGGTCAAGGGCAGAGCAGCCCACAGTAGGATTGGGCAGCCAACTTGAGTGGAGGCTGTCAGGGAAGGTAGGCCTCTTGAAGAAAGCTGATCTGAAGATAAGAACTCAGCTTTATCTTCAGGATCAGGCATGGCAACGGTAGGAGACACTAGGTACAAAAACTCAGGACAGCCCTGACCGGTTTGGCTCAGTGGATAGAGCATCAGCCTGTGCACTCAAGGGTTCCAGGTTCAATTCCGGTCAAGGACATGTACCTTGGTTGCGGGCACATCCCCAGTGGGGAGTGTGCAGGAGGCAGCTGATCAATGTTTACGGCATGTTCAAGGAGGAGGGAAAACCAGATCGCATAGTGACCCAGAGCACGGTGGTGGTGGGGTGGAGAGTGAAGGTAGACAGGCAGCCGGTGGCCAGGTCATGTCGGGTTTCATAAGCCTTTGGAAGCTCAGACTTACTCATTGTACAATGGTGATTGGAGGGATTTGACTGGGTAAGTGATTAAAATGTGAAAGGATCATTTCAAATGTTCAATGGATAATATAAAGCAGCCGTGGGCATACTATGGCCTGTGGGCCGGATCCGGCCCATTTGAAAAAAAAAAAAGTAAAAAAAAAAAGACCGTACCCTTTTATGTAATGATGTTTACTTTGAATTTATATTAGTTCACACAAACACTCCATCCATGCTTTTGTTCCGGCCCTCCGGTCCAGTTTAAGAACCCACTGTGGCCCTCGAGTCAAAAAGTTTGCCCACCCCTGGTATAGAGACAAACCCAGAAGAGGTAGTCAGTCTAAAGACTATTGTAGTAGGTCAGTTGGGAGAAGATGGTGGATGTAAGTTTGGTGGCAATGACACTGGAGAGAAATGTTTGGATTTGTGATATAGTTGAATAAAGTATAAAATCCTATTTACTAATTTCAAAAATGAATTTTTGAGCCATTGCGTAGGGTAGATTATTCTTTTCTTTAGCAAAGAGTCCATTTAGAAAATATAAATTAGGTAGTTATTTATATAAAATACTTCATTTATTTTGGGTAAAATTTACCAAAGGGGAAATTATGGAGACATATTTATATTTTATAATTGGTTTAATTATTGTTGAACCAATTGATTAAAGATAGTATAAACAATTACAAAAACACTGTATGATATCCTATCTAATAAAGAGGGAATATGCTAATTGACCCTCACACTGTTGCAAAGATGATGGCGCCCACAGTCAATAAGGAGGGAATATGCTAATTGACTACCCTGCCCTCAAAGATGGCAGTGCGCATAGCCAATAAGGAGGGAATATGCTAATTGATTACCCCAGCCTCAAAGATGGCAGCGCCCACAGCCACAAGATGGCCGGCAGGGGAGGGCAGTTGGGGGCAACCAGGTCTGCAGGGGAGGGCAGTTGGGGGGACCAGTCCAGCAGGGGAGGGCAGTTTGGGGCAATCAGGCTGGCAGGGAGCAGTTAGGCATTAATAGGGCTGGCCAGGGAGTGGTTAGGGGCAATCAGGCAGGTGAGCGGTTGGGAGTCAACAGTCCCAGATTGTGAGAGGGATGTCCCACTGCCGATTTAGGCAGGGATTGGGCCTAAACCAGCAGTCAGACATCCCCCAAGGGGTCCCAGATTGGAGAGGGTGCAGGCTGGGCTGAGGGACAGCCCTGCCCCCTCCAACTGCATGAATTTTGTGCACCAGGTCTCTAGTTTATAAACAAAAGGAATAGTAAAATAGAAAAATGGAACATTATTTATCAAGAAGAAAACTTTCTTGGACTCTGAATGATTTTGTTAGAAATATCTCAGATTTATTAAAAATTGAATTCCATGAATAAAAATAAATTCTTTAATTCAATTCACCAGATTAAAGGACATTGAATTTTGAACAAATAAGAACAATTCCTTTATGCAGTTCATAGTAATAAATGAGATTTGCTGCCAGAAGAGGTCACCGTGCCAATTCCTGTGGCTGTACTTTAAACAAAATTTTATGACTTCAGCATCACTACACTGGGCCCTTCAGTCTTCTTTAATTCAACATACATTTTCCTAAATGTGTTCTGTAACAGCTGCTTGGTGGTATGGCTAAAGGGGTGACTAAGACACTCTTCTGACCTTGAAGGGCTCAAAGTCCAGTGGAAGAAGATAAGAAAGAGGAATGAAGAAATTTGTACAAAATGTCTCGTTAGGGGCACAAATATAACAGCATTCAATTCTAAGTGGTTGAAGCTTAATAGAAAATAGATTGTGTAAAGAGAATGTTGAATTACAACTAGGCAGTGCAGTATTAGCAAAGGTAAGGAGGACAGAGTTAAAATAATTTGGGGCTAAAAGATAACCTGGCTTTAGTGGAGCAAAGAGATAGGCAGTGTGATGAAGCCTGTGCAGGAGCAGCAGGCATAAGGAGGGTTGGTCATTGGACGGCCCTTTGGTATTGCTGAAAGTTTGAACATCATTAACACTAATATAATACCACCTAATAATAAAAATGTGCTCTCTATATACCGGCCATAATTATAAGAGTTTTACATACATGTTCTCATTCAAACTATCATCAAGTTTATATTATTTTAAATTTCTTTAAAAAATATTTTTTTATTGATTTCAGAGAGGAAGGGAAAGGGAGAGATAAAACCATCAATGATGAGAGAGAATTGATAGGCTGCCTTCTGCATGCCCCCTACTGGGGATCAAGCTCTCAACCCAGGCATGTGCCTTGACTGGGAATCAATCTCTGACCTTCTGGTTTGTAGGTTGATGCTCAACCCCTGAGCCACACCAGCCGGGCTATAAGATATTATTTTAGAGAAGAAGAGTAGGAAGCACTGACAGCTTAAGCAGTTTGTCCTAGGTCAGCCCGCTTGTAAATGGGGCATCTAATGTGGAACCCAGGAAAAATGATTCCAGAGCATCATTCTTGGTCCCACGGGTCTGCCTCATATGATCACAGGATGATTTAGATGTAAGGGATTTTTTTTTAATAATGTACATGAAAAAGGAATTTTTTTATGACAATACATATTGTTGATTTTATATTAGGTAAAACTGGGAATAAGAATCCTGAACCTAAAAACACAAAGAAAGAAAGGGGAAGGGGAGAGAATGTTTCTTGAACATTGTACCATGGGGCAAATCTAGTCTGAATGGTTTAATGGTCATCTTCCTTGGTCCATATCCCTGCAGAAGCTGGAATAAAAGAGTGGCTATGGGAGCAGCGTGACCGGTGCTTACTTCTATGGCTCCTTGGTTATTTTCATAGCCTGGGTTGGGCTTTCTTCTTCCCTCCCCTCTTAAGCAGCTGGCTTGGATGATCTGTTCTGACCCTTATACCTCACGGGTATATGACACAATCTCTGTGAACTCAGCGAACAGTGTGGGGGCTGATGAAGTGAGCCTTCCTGACTGATGCAGATTCTTCTACTTGCTGAACTGCTATAGGAGACAGGATTAGTAGCACTTAGGACCATTATAAACATCAGTATCTTGAGGACTTTAAATATACTTATGCTTGGTATACAAGTTATTGTTATAATAGGAGATACATGAAATTGATTTGTCTGTAGCTATACAAATATTTTATCCACATACTTTTCAACATACACTTCTTGATGGAGGGAGAATTGCTTAAATTCTCTGAAAAACGGCAGAACCCTTCAGGGCAATTTGTTGAGCTCCTCCCGTCTGGGGCAGTACTAAAGCAGTACCGAAAAGCTCATTGTGTATTCTTCCTAGATCATCCATTCCACTCAATTATTTTGGGAAAAATTTATTCTATAATAGAGATATGTAATAAATAAGATGTAGAATGCACCTTTTAAAGATTTATCTAACCAAACATTTATTGACTCCCTACTATGATAGGTGCTATTGTGGTTATTGAGATTAAAGCAGTTATTCTCACATATTTAAGGTTATCTTGTGCTGGTTAGTGAGGGAAAACATAGTATGTTTTAACATGTATATGGAGAATACTTTTTTCCCCAGTTTTATTAGGAAATAATTGACATACTTCACTGTACAAGTTTAAGGCATACAGCATGATGGTTTGATTTACATATAATGGAATGAATAATACAATAGGTTTAGCTAACATCCATTATCTCATATAGGTACAATAAGAAGAAAAGAAAAATCTACTTGTAACGAGAACTCTTAAGATTCAGCCTCTTAAGAATGTTGCTATGCATCATGTAGTAGTGTTAACTACAGTCATCATGTTGCACATTACATCCCAGGTACTTACATATCTTATCACTGAAAGTTTGTGCCTTTAGACCACCCTCCTTCAACTCCCTCTTCCCCCACCCTCCATCCTGGTAACCATAAGTCTGACCGAGTTATTTTTTATTTTTTTTTAGATTCCACATATAAATGAAAGCAGGCCAAAAAAAAAAAGTAAAGAAAATAAACAAAAGGAAACAGAATTAGAAAGAAGTAAAATGGTCTCTATTTGTATAACTTGGTTTTATATAAAGAAATCTGAAACACAACCAAAAAATGGTTAGACCTCATCAATGAATTCTGTGAGCTTGCAGGATACAAAATTAACATGCACAAAGCAGCAGCCTTTCTATACACTAACAACAAATTTTCTGAAAAATAAATGAAGAAATTGAGATATCCACACACACACCCTTGTTCATAACAGCATCATTTACAATAGCCAAGATGTGGGAACCACTTTTAAGGTTCATCCATTATGCTAAGTGAAATATGTCAGACTGTGAAAGACAAATACTGTGTGATTTTAATTCTTCCTTAAATGTTTAGCTTAATGTTTAGTGAAATTTACCAGAGAATCCATCTAGGCATGGGCTTTTCTCACTGGGAGAAATTTAGATTACTGATTCAGTCTCCTTACCAGTAACTGGTTCATTCCAATTTTCTATTTCTATGGGAAATCTTTTCAGGGAATTCTATTGATGAGTATTTTGCCTTCAGAAGCTGGAGAAAATACATCATGATTGTTTTGGTTGAGAATGGGATTAGTAAACTCTGCATTGAAGAGCCAGACAGTAAATATTTTAAGCATTGCTGGCCAAGAAGTAAAATCAAGGATGTTCTATAGATACGAATCTATTATACAATTTCTGTTACAACTCCTCAACTCCGCTGTTGTAGTGTGAAAGCAGACATAAACACGTGCGCAGGTTTGTGTTCCAGTTAACTGATATTTACAAAACCTACCAGCAGGTCAGCTTTATCCCACAAACTGTATTTTTCTACTTTTTGGTTTAGATGATATGCATCTGTTCTTATAATTTCACTGAAATATGGGTTTAAAAATGGCTTTTTTTTCTATCTTTAAATTGAATCAATAAAGTTTAGGCACTCCATCCCCTCATTTCTCTATTTTTGAGGGGATGTTGATTAATTGCATAAAAAATGTTTTGCTATAAATTTTAATTGCAAACCTTAAGCTATCCTGGCAGGTGTGGCTCGATGTTTGAACAGAAACCCAGGAACCAGGAAGTCACAGTTTGATTCCTAGTCAAGGCACATCCCTTAGAAGGCAGCTAATCAATAATTTTCTCTCATCATTGATGTTTCTATTTCTCTCTCCCTCCCCCTTCCTCTCTCTGAAATCAATAAAAGCATATTTGAACCTTTTCCTGCCATCTTGGACCCTGTGGAGACCTGCTGGGAACAGAATTCTCTAATGACAAATATTGTGGAAGGCGGTGGTCCAAGGTCATTTTTACTGGCTGTAAGCAGGGTCTCCAGAACCAGAGGGAGCACACAGCACTTCTTAAAATTGAAGGTGTTTATGCTCGAGATGAAGCAGAATTCCATCTGGGCAAAAGATGTGCTTATGTGTACAAAGAACAACACAGTGACTCCTGGTGGCAAACCAAACAAAACCAGAGTCATCTGAGGAAGGTTAACTCATGCTCATGGAAACTGTGACATGGTTCATGCTAAATTCCGAAGCAAGCTTCCTGCTAAGGCCATTGGATACAAAATCCGTGTAATTCTGTACCCCTCAAGGATTTAAACTTATTGAAAATAAATAAAATGGATTTGTTTTCCTGTGTTTTGGTTAAAAAAAAAGACATATTTGAAAAAAAAATTTAAGCTATATAGCTTTGTAATTCAGATAAAAATTTCTTGGAAAATAAATCATCAAAATAATAAAATTTAGCATATGTTTTTTTTATAATCAACAAAGAAGAAATGCTGATCAAAAATGTAAACAAATATTTTATGCCATGACAACTTAATTTAAAATTATGTATTTTCTCTTTTAAGTTGCATTTAAACTGCCAAAAGATTCTTAAGAATCACAATTTCTTATTAAATGCTCATCCTCAAGTAATGTTCAGGGGAAGAAAAAGAAAATAGTGCAATTTTAGCTGCAATTGTTGCATTAAATACAATTGTTTGAGCTGTGAATGAACCAAGTTATTTAAAAAATTGAAATACATAATATCATTCAGAATGTAGCCTGATTTTACAACAAAGCTGTACTCTGACTCACTGCATACAAGGGAAAGCATTTTGTTTTAAAACGCATTCATCTCCTTTTGAATCTTTTTAAAACTTGAATTTCAGGGTTTTAATGGCCTAAATAAAGGTAGCAATTCTTCACT
>NW_006383008.1:2174165-2179570 GCF_000327345.1 Myotis davidii
TGGAGCTGGTTCACTCAGCCTTGGGTTTGCTGAAAGTGAGGCGCTGGGAGCTGTGGACAGCAAGCAAGGACCAGGAAGGCTCTGATCCTAACCATGACTTTGGGATGGACACAGTTGTGTTACAAAATCCTTTAAAGACGTATCACATGACCTCACTTCTGTATGAAATCTAATTGTTAATGTAAGAAACATTCAAACCTGTAAATAATTGAGTTTATTTGAGCCAAACTCTGTACAATTGCCAGGAAGCAGAATCTCAGCAGTAAGATAAAGCTCAGGAGATCAGCAGTTTTTCACTATAAATTCCAATCAAAGGGGAGATGGATTTACCATGTAAATCCACTGGCCATAGATTAGGGAAGTGGGAGAAAGCAAAGCAGAGAAACCTCTGGGGTTGGATGAAAAGTAGTAAGATAGACACAGGCTTCTTTTACATAAGCGGGTAGAGGATAGTTAACAGTCAGCAATTAACAGGATAACAATAACAATGAGGGGATTTGGGGTTTCTGCCCTGGTGCATGGGTTGTGCCCTGAGGAGTCTGGAAAAGGGGAAATTACCCTGACATTCCAAAGGTATGTTATTGTAGATACAAAAAGACAATAGGCTCAGTTAAGATTGAAGTTAATCTTTGTCAGGGAAGATAAGCTGTCTAGGATATGACTACTACCCACCATCAACTGCCTTTGGTTAAAGTTTTAATTTCAGAGCATCCTTTGTGGTTACTTTAGGCTTTGAGTTTGCAAGGCCTCCATGCAGGTGTTTCTGAGTTTATCAGGTTACCATGTGGCCCCTTTTGTCCACAGTGTGAAAATAAGCTGAGGAATAAAACAGGTCCAGAGGCATGGATGTATGGAACAGACTGACAGATCTCAGAGGGGAGAAGGGTGGGCGGATGGGAAGAGATTAACCATAGAACATATATGAGTACGTGTGAGGAGATAGAAGAAGAGGGTTAGGTAGAGGGGGCCTGGACCATGGGGATCTGGGAAGTGGAACATTGCAGACACAGGCAGAATACAGCTTGCTGACCGTACCCGTACCCTGAGAAAAACATGGAAACAGACAAAATGCCCTAGAACTAGACCTAGCTGGGTGGGGAAAGAAGGGCATGCACTGAGATGTAAGCTTTGAAATGTATGGGTGTTGCTAAAACAGGCAGCTTGCAAATAAATAATCTCAAGGAAGTAAGGTGTGTAAACCAATTGCAAGGATGTTGCTAAGGTAGAATTCTTTGGAAGGACCAATCAGGAGCTAGCAAGGCATGTATCTACTCCTAAATAAAAATGTGCATACTTCCTCTCCTTTCTCTCTCTGGTGCACTGGGTTTCTATGGCAGGAGATATACCGTATTTGCCGGCGTATAAGATGACTGGGCGTATAAGACGACCCCCTAACATTTCCACTCAAAATACAGAGTTTGTTATATACTCGCCGTATAAGACTACCCCCTCTCCCGCACACCTTCCACACACCAAATAAAAGGTAAAACAATATCAGATTTGATTTTAACATTTTAATTTATATTCAAATGCTTATGACATGCAGGAAAACTGTCACAAGGCTGTATGTAATCAAACATATACATAAAACAGTGCAAGTTTATTACCGGTAAACATACCGGTAATTCACTAAAGAAAACACACTCTATAGACTGGTACCGTAGATGCTTCTCAGGAACACAGGCAAGCAGCCCACAACCTAGAGGGACTGTCAATGATAGAAGAAAGATAACAAATAGAGGGAGAGAGCAAGTGCCGGGCAAGTCCCTAGCAAGTTTGCTGGCGTGACAGTTTCACCTTAAAAGCCTTCAAACTCCTCTTCATCATCTGATATTAAAAGTTCATCAACGACATCTTGGTGCCATGATAGGGATGATAGGGGTTTGACTGGTCGACATTTTCTATGCTGTACTGTACAATGGGGCAGTATTGTGGTTGGCTGTTGGCTGTATACAAAGCCTGATTTGATTGGTCCCTGCTCCCTGTTTGCCCGCCCTGTCACTATAGCAGTCTGGTCCACCCTTGCATCAGCATCTCTCTGGGACCTCACTAGTGCGCAAGTGCGAGCTCTTCAACATTCTAACAGGCACCATGATAGCGCAAAATCGCGAATCTTCAATGCATATGTAAAGAAATATACGGTAACCCGAATTTACCACACTCGCAAAATCGCACACAGCCAACCATACACCCAGTATGGTATCGCGATTCGTGATTTTGCGCTATCATACTGGGTGTATGGTCGGCTGTGTGCGATTTTGCGAGTGTGGTAAAATCGCATAACAGCAAAATCGCATAACAGCCGAGCATACACCCAGCAGCGCTGCTGATGCCTGAACGGTATGTGGAATGAAGTGGGCAGGCATCGGGAGGCCACTATGGCACGGGGCAAGCACTATGGGCAGTCTATCTGAAGTGTACCTGGCGTATAAGACGACCCCCCACTTGGAGGCATATTTTTCAGGGCCAAAAAATCGTCTTATACGCCGGCAAATACGGTACTCCCATGCATCCATGTGGCTTATGGGCACGTGGACTAATGGACTTTAATTCCCTTGGATGCTGAACTACACCCAACTACAACATGGAACAGAAGCTCTGGACACTGTCCTGCTTTTGGAACCCCAGCTACATCTTTTCCAAGACTGGCTTCTCTCACTAAAATTTGCTCCACTAACCATTTTTTGTCCTGGAATCCATTCTTTGGTTTTGCAAGCTAAAGAACTGGGACCCGGCCACCACATTTTGGTTTTGTATGCATAGCCTATGGACACAGATAATATGTGGGGAAAGCCAGGGCTGGGTAGAGTGGGGAGGAATGGGAGACAATCAATAAAAATGCAAACGAACCCTAGAACTATTCTGATTTTTATATAAATAAACGTAATCAGATCTGTCTGGTAGTCCTTCTAAACACCTAGTTGAGATTAGCATTCCCACTCCCCCTTCCCTTTGTGGTGGACTGAATTGTGTTAACAAAAGACTTGTTGAAGTTTTAACCCTCAATATCTGTGAAAAGGATTTTATTTGGAAATAAAGTCTTTGCAGATGTAATGAAGTCACACTGGCTTAAGATGGTCCCTAAACCCAGTGACTGGTATTTTTATAAAAAGAGAAAAATTTGGAGACACAGAGACACTCTGAAAGAATGCCATATGGTATGAAGCCAGACACAGAGGTGAGAGTTATGCTGGCACAAACCAATGAGCATCAAGGATTGCAGGCAACCACCAGAAGTTCAAATTATTCTCTGGAAAAAAATCTAACCACTAGAATTTTTGATAGAATCAGTTTCTATTGTTTTAAGCCATCCAGTTTGTGGTCATTTGTTATAGAAGCCTTACAAAATTAACACATCAGTCAAAGATTTAATTTGGATTTGGGTAAGAAGGGAAGGTGTGGTAGTGGTAAGCTTCAGTAGTGACCAGTTCTTGAATAACAAGAAAGCATAAGAATTTTGTTCATGTGGGAAATGGAAATTGAGAGCAGAGAGGAAGAAGGAAGTATCTAAAATTACACATATAGCCAGGTCAGCATGGCTCAGTGGTTCGATACCCGGTTCAATGTGCGGGTTGCATTCTTTGTTCACTACCTCCGCTAAGATTGCAGGGTTGAAAGCAGGAAGCCTGTGTGTCTCCTCCCAGTTGTTATTTTCCAAAAGCCCAGGGCCTTTGAAGAGCAAGAGGAAAGGGATAATAAATAGTCGTTGTGAGGATTAAATGAGTTTTGTGATATGTTGAGACAGTTCTAAACATAGAAAATGCTCATTCAAGGTGAGTGGTTGTTGATGCAGTCGTTCCCCCTTATTTGTGGGGGGTATATTCCAAGACACCCAGTGGATGCCTGAAACTGCTGATTAGTATCAAACCCTACTGTGTTTACCTATGACAGTGGTTGGCAAACTGTGGCTCACGAGCCACATGTGGCTCTTTGGCCCCTTGAGTGTGGCTCTTTCACAAAATACCGGCTCTTCCACAAAATACCAGCTCTTCCACAAAATACCGACTTCTGCGCATGGGCCACCAAGTTTCAATCACACTGCACATGTGCATTCGCACATGGTACTTTGTGGAAGAGCCACACTCAAGGGGCTAAAGAGCCACATGTGGCTTGCGAGCCACGGTTTGCTGACCATGGACCTATGATAAAGTTTAATTTATATGTTAGGCACAGTTAGAGATTAACAACAATAACTAATAATACAATAGAACAATTATACTATAATCAAAGTGATGTGAATGTAGTCTCTCTATATATTTTATTTTACTGTACTCATGTTTCTTCTTCTTGTGTTATTGTGACATGATACAATGCCTACATGATGAGAGGAGGTACTCAAAACATCATAAAATTTAAAACTTCTAAGTTGATTATTTCTGGAATATTTCCATTTAATATTTCTAGATCAGAGTTGACTACAGATAATTGGAACTGTGGAAAGTGAAACTAAAGTTAAGAATGAACTACTGTATTATTTTATTACTTTATAACTTTCAGCTCTCATTCTGTATGTGTGTGTGCACACATGTCAGTATATTTGTGAAGGATGACAGAACTCAGCACAGATTATTTGACTTTTGAACTAATGTATACATAGAATTCACCACATCTCACAACAGGGACGCGGGTTTCAGCCAAAGAGAACAGCCTGAGCAGAAGCCTGGAGTGAGAAATGGCATGGCACACTATCAAAGTGTCTTTCTAAAACACAGATCTGGGAAGGGGAGAGTGGCTGTTATCAAAGGCCACAACCTCAGGAGCCAGCTGTGAACCCATGAACACAGGGTCTCAAGCAGCGCAAATACACAGACTTGGAGGAGCTCTGCACCTTCTCATGGAAAGGTTAGATTTTGCCAAGGGAAAGGAGAGAGAGAGAGATCTACATAACCAGACACCTGGAGAAGAGAGATCATAGGGAGACAAAGAAAAAGCCCACATATGAAAGAAAAGGAGACATCACCAGAATAGGAAGTAAAAGAAGTGGAGGCAAGCAGTATGTCAGAAAAAGAATTCAGAGAAATGGTCATAGGTTGCTGAAAAGAATGGAAGACAAATTCAACAATATGTGAAAGAACCAAGAGGAAATGAAGAAGAACAAAGAAGAAATGAAAAATGACACCGCTGCTATAAAGAACTCAATAGAAAGCATCAACAGTAGACTAGAAGAAGCAGAGGACTGCATCAGTGAGCTAGAAGACAAGGTAGGAAAAAATACCCAAGCAGAGCAGCAACTATAAGGGAAAATTTAAAAAAAAGGAGGAGAGCCTAAGGGAATTTTGGGACAACACAAAATGAAACAACATCCGCATAATAGAGTTGCCAGAAGGAGAGGAAACTGAGCAAGGAATAGAAAACCTGTTTGAAGAAATAATGACAGAAAACTTCCCTGATGTGGGGAAGAAAAC
>NW_006383008.1:2180299-2181145 GCF_000327345.1 Myotis davidii
CTAAATAGCATGCTATTAAACAATGACTGGGTTACCAGAGAGATCAAAGAAGAAATAAAAAAACAGCATGGCAACAAACAACAATGAAAACACAACAATACAAAACGTATGGGACACATAGTAAAAACTCTTGAGAAGGAAGTTCATAGCTCTACAAGCCTACTGCAAAAAAAAACAAGAAACAATGGTAATAAATTACCTAACCCTACAACTCAAAGAGCTAGAAAGAGAGCAACAAGAAAAGCCCAGTGTAAACAGAAAGAAGGAAATAATAAAGATCAGAGCAGAGATAAACAAAAGAGAAACCAAAAATACAATACAAAAGATCAACAAGACCAAGAACTGGTTCTTTGAAAGGATAAACAAGATTGATGAACCTCTAGCCAGACTCACCAAGAAGCAAAGAGAGAGGACCCAAATAAACAAAATCAGAAATGAAAGAGGTGGAATAACAACCGATCCCACAGAAATACAAATGATTATGAAAAAATACTATGAACAACTCTATTCCAACAGAAAGGACAACCTAGACAAAATGGACATATTCTTAGAAAAATACAAGCTCCCAAAACTCAACCAAGAAGAATCAAAAAACCTGAAAGGGCCGATAACTACTGAAGAAATTAAAATAGCGATCAAAAATCTTCCCTGGTCCAGATGGCTTTACCCAGGAGTTCTACCAAGCATTCAAACAAGAACTAAAACCTATCCTCCTCAGACTATTCCAAAAGATTCAAGAGGAAGGCACACTTCCCAGCTTTTTCTATGAAGCCAGCATTACCCTAATCCTGAAACCAGATAAAGACACTACAAAAAAAAGAGAACTACAGGTCAATATCCATCATG
>NW_006383008.1:2182455-2183534 GCF_000327345.1 Myotis davidii
GCACACACATTTGTGGGCAAACTGAACATTATTTAAATCATCATAATGCACTTTAGGTGTTGTTTTTCAATAATTATAATATTTTTATTTACAAAAACAATTAAACAATTAAACAATTAAAGTTCCTAGTACTTTTTTAACGTATGGTACTGTGTAAAACATTTTCCTCTATGAAGAGGGACCAAACAAAATTTACATAAGTATCTAGATTCGCTCCTTTTTCCATGAGCGTGAAAAACGAGAACACTCGTGAGCGGTCCTTAACAGATGGCGTGAAACACGAGAAAACTCCTGAGCGGTACGAAATAACTTAACAAAAGGAAGCTAAACAATCCAATCAAAAATGGGCAAAGGATCTAAATAGACACTTTTCAAAAGAGGACATTCAGAGAGCCAAGGGACACATGAAAACATGCTCAAAGTCACTAATCATCTGAGAGATGCAAATCAAAACAACAATGAGGTACCACCTCACACCTATGAGAAGGCTATCATCAACAAATCAACAAATAACGAGTGCTGGAGAGGATGCGGATGAAAAGGAACCCTCCTTCACTGATGGTGGGAATGCAGACTGGTGCAGCCATTGTGGAAAACAGTATGGCGTTTTCTCAAAATTTAAAAATGGAACTTCCATTTGACCCAGTAACACCACTTCTAGGAATATATCCCAAGAAACCAGACACACCAATCATGAAGGATATATGCACCCCTATGTTCATAGCAGCACAATTTACAATAGCTAAGATTTGAAAACAGCTTAAGTGCCCATCCGCAGATGAGTGGATTAAAAAACTATTGTGCATCTTCACAATGGAATACTATGCTGCTATAAAAAAGAAGGAATTCTTATCATTTGCAGCAGCATGGATGGGACTGGAGAGCATTATGCTAAGTGAAATAAGCCAGGCAGTGAAAGAAAAATACCACATGAATGCACTCATTTATGGATAAAAAGAACATTATAACCTGATGAACAAAAAGATAGGTACAGAGGCAGAGAAGCATCGAACAGACTGTCAAAATACAGCGGGAACCCTGGAGAGGGCTCAGGGGCAGGAAAGAGATCAACCGAAGGA
>NW_006383008.1:2183688-2196984 GCF_000327345.1 Myotis davidii
TAAATTAAAAAGAAAAAATAAAGAAAAAAATAAAAAGCACACGTTGAATAGAGGCTATAACAAAAAGCTGGAAGTTCCTCACTGGAGTGTTACAAGGGATCTCTGTGTGGTAGAATCATGATTGGGATTATCAATAATCATTATTTTCTTCCCATATTTCAACTTTTTTCTACAATGCTCATATGTGTCTGCATAAACAGAGAAATAGTTATTTAAAAACTAAAAGCACTTATTGAACTTATGATTTGTGCACCACGTATATACTATACCTCAATAAAAAAAGTTTAAAAAAATAATCAAGAGCAAGAATTTTCAACAATGAGAATGAGAAAGAAAAGAAACATCTGAGACCATCTCAGCCCTGATGGCTTCCTTGCTCAATAAAGAAATGTTCTGTACTAATTAAATTTCCTGGCTGTCCCAGAGAAAATGTGCTTCTTATTTTTTCTTTTAATTCTCAGATATTAATGTGCTTAATAAAAGTATTTGGCAAATCAAAGGGGAGATTTGCTGCAGTTGTACTGTCTCTCCACAGTTGACTGCAGAAACAGGAAATAACCTGAATATGTCATACAGGTTATGAGAGTCTTGGTTCACAGGTTAGGTGAGTCATTAAGAGCCAGTTGGGTGAAAATCTGGTCTGACTACCTGTCCTGGACTTCATAGCTCCCGACTCCACCCTCTGTCTCTGGGCTCTGGGCTGGCCATGTGGCAGCCCCACCTTCTCACATGGGCTTGCGGAGCAGATGAGGCAGAGTAATGAATGGTGCTCAGAAGGAGGGATGGCACTTGACTGAGGCATGTCTAGCACAGAATTATGAAAGATAAGAGCGCTTCTGTCATTGCTGAGTCTGGGTTGAATTTCACTATAACCACCTCCTTCTTCTTATGTCTAAACCAGTTGTCTTTAGTTTCCTGGGAGGGTTATAAAGGGGCTTGCCATCCTCTGTTGTCCTCCGTTTGGCTTTAGGATTGATGTGTAACCAGATAAGAAGGGGGATGAGTCCTGTGATTTGTGCTGAGAACCATAACCTGGTTAACATTCTTTTTTTAAAATGAATTTATTGGGATGACATTGGTTAATAAAATTATATACGTTTTTTAAAAAAACCTACACACAGATCTGCATGAGGAAAAAATAACCAACCAAAGACTTTCTAGCTCCTTTTGCCTGGAAACATTTCCCAGAACACGTTACATAAAAAATGAAACTTCTTTTTAAGATATTTTAGGAAGCTTCGAGTTAAGCAATGGAAAAGCTATATTTTGTGTATGTGACGTGCAACATTCCCAAAGCTTGATTGACCCTGGGGTCTTACACAGCACAAGATCACATGTAGTGAAGCACTGAAGTAGAGTAAAATGACATACACGTTTTTAGGCTTATTAGCATCATCAAAACTTTTCTATACTAGGGCGTAGGAGTCATAATTCTGCCTCTGCCACTGAGTAACCATCGGGGAATTGAATTCCTCTGTTCCTCAATTTAATTTGTAAGCACTGGGATGCTGTTTATCTTCCTCTGAAGGATGATGATAATACACTAAGATCAGGTGGGCAAATTCCTGGTACGACTAAAGAGGTCCTAGCCATGGAAGTCCACCTGCTCCTAGCCTCTGCCTTGCACTGGAGCTGTGTTGGCCGGGCTTCTTCCCTCCACATGGAAAGCCCTGTGAAGGTAGAGCTGGTTTCTTCACACCACATGTTCCATTTCTACCCATACATGATGCTCAATAAATAAAAATAGGTGTTGAGCCGAAAGGAGGAAAATTCTGAAAAGAACTGCTGTAAATATTTTTATTCACTCACCAAATTATAGCTGCTAAAATAATATTTTAAGAATTCACTTTTTTATGGATCCTTATGTACTTGCTGTCTTTGAATCATGTTCACTCTTGACCTCAGGAAGAGCTGTGATTCTATGTTCATATAATATAGACATGAAGAAAGGCATATTCCAATCCCAGTTTTTGTTAGAGTTTTTCTGTGATATACCCTAACTCATAACACAACTTAATTTATTAGCTCTTCTATGCAATATATATAGCCAAGATTAGCATATCCTTTCCATTTGTCTGGGAAATGTGCCTTTCAATCATGCAGTGGTGTTGTCAAACATCGCACCCATCTCCTCTCATCCAGACAGAGATGCCTATACCTCATCCAATTGCATTTGTCACATGAGATAGATAAATGAGAACATAGAATAATCCATAAAAAACATTTCCAATGCATTGAAATAAAAATAAACAAAACTTATGAAGCAAAGTGACTTTGCCGATTCATTCATCTAATTAGTAAATATTTGGTAAGCAATATAGCCATTTTTGCACATTTATTGTGCAAACACTGTACTAGGTGCTGGTGATACACTGGTTAGCAAACAGATATGGTCTCTGATTGTATTAACCACACAGCTTCATAAATAATGATAAATAACAGCTGGTATAGAAGGGAAAGTATGGAATGTTCCAAGAGTAAAACGGGGAAATCAAACCTGTGTCTCCTGTGTAACTGAGGAATGAGATGAGAGCTACAAGGTAAATATAAATTAGTTAGGAGGAGGAGGAGGAGGAGGAAAGATGGACTTTTCTATTCAAAGACAAAGTCAATGGCTAGGTGAAAAATTGAGGACTAATAATATTTATATAAATTTGACACCAACTGCATATTTAAAATAGAAAAACAATTTAAAGCTGTAAATTTGAAATTAAAAGATAGAAAAGACTATATAGCTAGCAAATAAGTGGAGATAAAGGCAAATGAAAGGATCATTGAACCTATCACATTGCCAAGTCAGAAATTTGAGAATACTAAGTGCTAGCAGGCACCTTGGTATCTGGAGTATAGGCTATATTAAGTGTATGCATGCAAACTGGGCTGCCCAGTTTCTGGTTATGCTAAGCTCTAGCTTAGTTATGATTATTATTTTTTTAATTTTTTAATATATTTTATTGATTTTTTTACAGAGAGGAAGGAAGAGGGATAGAGAGTTAGAAACATTGATGAGAGAGAAACATCGATCAGCTGCCTCCTGCACACCCCCTACTGGGGATGTGCCCACAACCCAGGTACATGCCCTTGACCGAAATCAAACTTGGGACCCTTCAGTCCAAAGGCCGATACTCTATCCACTGAGCCAAACCGGTTAGGGCCAGATCCTGCTTTTAAAACAAAGGTTTCCCCCCTCTCCCTTCTCTGTCCCTCCCTTTTGCCAATCTCCACCCAGCCCCAGCCCCCCCTTCGCTCTGGCCATCACCACACAGTTGTCTGTGTCTGTGTCATGCATATATGTCCTTTGGCTAATCTCTTCACCTTCTTTCCCCAATAATGGCACCTTACACATGGGATGTCTCTTTAACCTCCAATGCCTACCTGCACTATCTTTCGTTTGTTGTACCATATATTTTTCACTTAAATAAATGCCTTAGGTGAATATCCTCTGTGGAGTCTGGTCAGTCCTCCCAAATTGCCAAACTTAGAAAATCTTCACATGAATTTAGCTATCTAGATAGATCTTACTTAGTAAAACAAGAAACTGAATAAGATACCACACTATACATCATAATGTCCTTTATGCAAATTAATAAAATATGCATACAAACAAAACGATAACTTTTACAAGGATACCTAAAGGACCAGGAATATGTAACATATATAAACATTAGAGTGAATGTCTATGGGAGTGGGAAGAAACAAATGGGAATCAGTGACCAGAACTTTGCAGAGATTAGAGACCATAATGAGTTGATGAGTCTGAGTAAAGCAACTGTTAATACTGGGCCTTCAAGGTAATGTCTATGGTTTACAGGTCAGAATCCTCTCCACTGGGTGTATGACTACAAGTTTTAAGACTGTTACACTGCTAGTCAGCTCAGTTTAATCTTTATGAGGCATGTTTTTGCAAATGTTAGGTCTAATTTGCTAATAGCTGAGTATTAGAGCAATGAGTCCCAAATGGGTGTCTGGTAAGATTAATTTTGCACGTTGAATAATGATTATTCAACTTTAAAGTCAGCTAGGGTCAAGCTTTGATAAGTTTAACAATGAACTCTGGGTAATTTAGATAAGTAATTTCAAGAGATAAGAATGGGGGTAAAATTAAAGGCTGAAATGTGGTACAATTTATTGGTTTTAGTTCTTTATCCAAAAATTTGTTCTTTTTATCTTCTTAGATGGTTAAGTCTATAGCTTAAAAATACACAGCACTTATGAAACATACCAGATGTTTTTTTCCTGGAAATTTAGGATATTTTTTACCAAATTCTTTGGAGAATCAATCCAAAATTATTTTAAATGTTAAAAAAAATAGAAAGATATGCTCTTCTATACAACCTAAAGTTTGGCATGATTAAACATTTTTTAATAAAAGTCTCTCTTTTAAAATGCTTTCAAGGTTGTTATGCACTTTTTTTTTTGTAAAGCAACTCCCAACTGTGTAACTAAAATTAAAAAGAAACCCTTAGTCTCAACTAATTTTCTATTCATTTGGCAATACATTATGAAAGGTTAAAGCTTAGTTTGAAGAGTTATATGATGACTTGTGCGGAAAAATGCTTTCTCAAATTACTATTGCTCATATCTGCTATGTTTATTACATATAGACACTCAAGATATAATAGCTAATAAGAGAAAAATTAGTATATTTAATAGGTTACTTATAATATTTGAAGCACTATCCTGTTTAAAGAGGTTAAATTGTGTTTTGTGGATCTGGCAGGCAGAGATCAGATCAATGCTGGTGATGAGAGAGAAGCGGAATTTAATTCAGTACAAAGAACTCTAACATCATTAGATCTACTTGAAAATGGAATGGAATCCCGAGGAAAGAAGATGCTGCCTGTTACTGAAGGAATTCAAGTGGAAGTCATGTGGCCACTCAACAAAGATGCAATAGAGGTGCTAGGACACTGGGTGACAAGTAGAGTAGGTGAAGGTGACAGTACTAGTCTACCCTCTGTTCAAAGATAAATTGTAAGTGAATGTTTCCAGAGAACAAAAGAGAATAAACGAAAGGTCATCAGTTTATTTTATAGTACCTGCTACCCATAAATCTTATCATTAGGTTTGCAATTCAATGATTTTGGTTTATGCTCGTTAGTAAATAGCCAAGAAAATCTATTTATTTATGAGAAAAAAACCTTTATGGGGCTTATATATTCTGAAATATTAACAATATATGTGACTCACCTATTCAGTTATTCAAAAATATTTTCAAGATACCACTTAATTTGAGACACTGGTGATACAGTGTTGATCAAAAAGGACAAAGTTTCTGCTCTCAGGAAGCTGAGTTCTGAGGAGAGAAACTGAAATAGAAACATTCCAGAATGTGACAAGGGAGGGGAATGGACCATAAGGAGACAAAAGTGGAAGCAGAGAAACCAGTTAAGTGGCAACTGCAATGTTCCAGTTAAGAAAATTTGGAAGAACTCTTATTTCCCAAAAGGGAAATGAAAAAGTCGTAACTGAATTAACTTCATGGAGGAAGCTTCCATTTAAATGCATAGACAGAAGGAGAACAATAAGAAATTGGTCAATATAGCCTTGGTATCCTGGAAGCTCAGGGTTAGGAGACACCAGATATTGTTTCAAGTTATTGAAAATGGAAGGTTGAAAAAACACATAGAAATCAGGTATTTTCTAGTCCTTCTTCCCCACATTTAAAAGCAAGGTATTCACCAACAAGTTTGTAATATTAATAGTTTAGGACAGTGATGGAGAACCTATGACACGCGTGTCATAGGTGACTCACACACTCATTTTTTTGGTTGATTTTTCTTTGTTAAATGGCATTTAAATATATAAAACAAACATCAAAAATATAAGTCTTTGTTTTACTATGGTTGCAAATATAAAAAAGTTTCTATATGTGACACGGCACCAGAGTTAAGTTAGGGTTTTTCAAAATGCTAACACGCTGAGCTCAAAAGGTTCGCCATCACTGGTTTAGGAGGTTGTATAAAAGGGACTTGTGTATGTATGTTAACAATCACGTTTTCCTTCTTATGGTCTATCCGTTTATATCAATATAAACCTGATTAAATGTTCCAATTTGTGAAGCAAAGTTAACAATATTTGCTGCAGAGCACTTCATGTGGTAAATTATAAGGCAAAATAACTACTTTAGAAGCACTTCAGCTGCCCTGGGAGAAATAATACCACAAACACAAAACAATATTATAACATGCTTATTCTAAATTTTAATTTTATTGGGAGTTAAGCATGCATTTATATATTTTTCCCATCCTCCACCCCTCTCCCCTTTGGTAACCATCATCTTGTTCTCTACATCTATGGGTCTGTTTTTTTCAGTTTTATTTTTTTAGATTCCACATGTAAGTAAAATCATATGATATTTGTCTCCCTCTGTCTGACTTATTTCACTTAGCATAGTGTCCTCTAGATCCATCTAGTTGTTGCAAATGACAAGATTTCATTCTTTTGTACTTATACAAACAGTGTAATACATTGTCAATAATCTATTTAATATGTATCCATAAAGCCAGTAGCAAGCATATATGCCAGTTCCAGCAGTTCAATGTTCAAATGAAAACAAACAAACAAGATCATTTTGCCAATTCTATCCCATACAGTAAAATGATAAATATAGCATCCTTTGAATGGGCCTAACTAAATAACAAATTTTAGGTGAAAATTCACAAAGTATGTGGATATTTGTCTGCATGGATGAAGAAATACTGTAATTTATATTCATAGGGTAGGATATATTAATTCAGCAGCCATTTGAAACTCTTAAGTTATTTCCAGATTACCAATCAGGCTATGTATTCAGTGAACCTGCCATCCTTGACATTTTGCAGATAGCTTAATAATCCCTATTAATTTTTCCCTCTTCAGGCCCAGCCCCAAAAGAAAATAGTCTTTCTATATGCCCTGAAATCTCAACATCTATTTTAAAAAATACAATTTGGTGTAAAAATGCATATTTTCTTTGCTTGGTTCCTGCTCCTATTGAAAGTTACTGAAAATCTGAGCTATTTCAGAATCCCATGGAAGTGCCCTGCGTCACAGTTCACTTCAGACCACTGGCCCGGTCACTTATTTAGAGTAAGCCATAGGCTGGTGACACTGTGAATAGCATAGCTTGTGTAAGTATCCTTTTCCCGTAAGTTTTAAGAGGTAGAAAAACAAAGGCTGCTCTAACAACAAGCTACTTGGGACTACAAATATTTGTTAATACCCACTACAAAACATGGAGGAGGAGAAAAGAAATGCCGTTCTCTCAATTAACTTAATGTACATATTAAAGTTTAGAATCCTACAAGACTCTTTCATTGAGCTACTGTCAAATCAGTCCGTGGACTTTCACTGAAATAAAACTCACGGAATCAGCTAACTGATATGAACATTCAACTGATGAAGCAATCAACTAAGATTGGCAGTTTGAAAAATCTAAAGTTTAAAATGTTTTAATTTCCATTATACTCACATATTCATATTACAAGAATGTCCTAGTCGTTATAATATTTGATCCATTAATTCTCCTTTCAAAATATAATGAAATAAATGAATGATTAAAAGTTTAAAAAATTATACATGACTTGAGTTTTCATATTTGCCAAACTTGCTTCTGCAAGAAAGAAAACTCCTATATTTGTTTTTCAGAAAAGTAGAATTCCTTTCTGAAACACCGAGTTTTCATCATTTTCCTATTGATGCTAAACATGAAATGGTAAAAAGCTAATATTTGGGAATTCTGTGCTTTCTTAACTTTTCTTTGCATCAAGTCCTGGTCAATGACTCAGTAACTGCTGTATCCAAAGGGAACATGAACCTCAATTGTTTGCCACTGTTTAAATTTTCACCATCATTAGTTTCAAACTTGGATCCTGACTCAACCAACTTTCTGTAGTGTTTTTGATTTGTTATGTAAGAGCTTTCTGCTAGGAGCTGAGTTTTCTTTATAATGCAGGTTTTCATAAAAATTAAAATCTAATTATTAAATTAAAATCTAATAATTTATTGTCTAAAAACTAAAATCTAATTATTTATTGGTTATATTTTATACAGTTACAACATTTGATATAATTTCAAGAGCAAATTTTTAGTATTGAAAATAATTTTCTTATAAAAAAAATGTGGTAATGTTGGTGACTACCCTGTTTTTAAATGACCTTGTTTTTGACCTCCAATGTTCAAAAGAACGAAGAGGCTCTTCCTGAAATGTTCTTTAGGAGGTATCTGTGAAGTACTAGGTGAGAGCAATTATGATCCTGTCCCTTTTACAAAGAAGTAAAGTGATTTGCCAGGAGGCTAATTTTAATTTCCTCCTAGAGCCTTATAATTAAATGAAAATCTGACTCCTAACTAGATGTCAATACACTAGACTTCTTTGGGAAATTCATGTTAACAACTCTTTCTTTCATTTATGCCTTTGCCTTCTTTCCAGGAGATGACTGCTTTAAAATGCTATGTTTTTGGATTTTAACAAACCAAAGAAAACAGATACCATTGCATTTTATGTAAACTGCAGAGCTAATGGCCCATGTGCGGCTGCCAGACAGGCTATAGAACTGGGGACCATGTGAATATTGTTCGGTGCAGTATACATTTGATGTGGAAAACCAGCCACTGCAAGTGTTCACTGAGATAACAAGTTTTCAGAGCTAAAAGGAATTCTAATAACCATCTGGACAAATGATTTGCAATGTTTTAACCAGCAAAGATTCTGTCATTTTTTAACTACAGAGCCTAAATTTTCAAGGATTTAAAATCAGTGGACAAGCTTGCAATGTGTACTGTACTTTCCTAATACTGAAAATCATATGGAGTTTGAATTTAGTTTGAAGAATTCTGTCACTACCTTTGGGGACCCAGGTTGGGAATGAATGAGCCTCATTCTTTCGCTCTACAGATGACAGGAGGTGTGCCAGGATATGTATGAAGTTCAAGGTCTCACAACCCAGGAGAGGTAGCACCAGAGAGGGAATCAATATAAAGGGTGGTTGATTTGAGAAAACACCATCTATGACCCCTCATTAGCACTTCTTCCTCAGCATGCCCCCTTTAATGCTTGTGGTTCCTAGTGTCCTTTCCCACTTCAATTTTTCCATCTCTGCTTTTCATGCAATGCAAAGATTGTAATAGCTTGATACTGATGATGCTCAACACATTTCTCTAACCCAACCTCACTCTTGATATTCCGACCTTTATTTCCTATTGAATACTCAGAACTCATAGACTTTTAGGACTTTCCTTGACCTATACACTTAATAGTCATACCATCCTCTCTCTTTTCAATGCTCCCTTCAGGGAACAATGCAAATACCCTCTTCTGTGAAACGTGTCCTAATTGCCATCCTCCCACCATGTCCAGGTGGAAATAATGTGCTGTTCCCTATGCTTGGTTATAAGATAGCATTCGTCTTCTTTTCTGATTTATTCTTCATAGTGACTCTCCACTAAACTGAAAGAATCCTAAGAGCAGGAAGAGTGCCTGGTTCCTCTATGTAAGTAATTCCAGTGCCTGCAAAATAAAGTTTTATGGTGATGTATAATTTGATTGTTCACAATACTAAAAGCATCTGCTTTCCAACTTTTTCTCATATTTAGAGTAATCATAAACTTTACTCAGCTACATTTGTGCATTTCTTACATATACCAAAATATTTTAATTAAAATATAGGGTGCAAAAAGGTGGCTTCAGGAAATCTTGTCTTTCACCAATGAATTAACCAGTGAACTTTGTTAGAGAAAACAATCTGATCCTTTTATAAAAAGTTATGACAAAACACTACAAAAATAACCATGTTAATACAAAGTTGAAGTTGTGTGCCAAGCTTACAGCAAATTTCATACATCAAACCATTATGGACTATTAATTTTCAGCATGATCCTCCCATTTATTTTTTGAAATATCCTAACAGTTGTGTTTAAGGAGAAAAAATTGCTGTGTTTCAGTATATTCAACAAACATATAACTGTAAGACTCTACTATATGCTATGGAAAATAACTAGAATAAGACATAACTTCTTAAGTCAACTAAATTTAATGAACTTCTTACATGCTTGCAACCAGATGCTAAAATACTCTAGTTATTTAAATAAGATACTGGTAGATCTGGAGAGGGAGTGTTTTTTAACGGTTGTGTTTGTTATTTGCAGTCAATTGGGTTTGAATCCTTACTTTGCCAATTGTAGTTATGTGACCTTGGGCAAGTTAATTAACCTCTCTAAATCCCTAGTTTCTCATTAAAAATAGAATAGAACCTATCTTATAAAGTCACTAGAGGCCCAGTGCACAAAATTCTGCAGAGGTAGGGTCCCTAGGCCTGGCCAGCGATCTGGGCCAATGGGGGCCTTCTGGCTTCCAGTCGGGGCCTTCCTTCGTTCCACGCCACCCCCTGGTGGTCAGCACATGTCAGAGCGAGCGATCAAACTCCCGGTCTCCAGGTGGAACTCCTGAGGGGACACTTTGCACATTAGCCTTTTATATAGAGAGATTATAATGATTAGATAGAATAATGCATAGGAAATATTTTGTGCCACACTTAGCTAAATAGTAACAATAAATGAAATCAACTATTATTATTGCTTTAACTGTGGAGTGGTTGTTATTGGAATTATGGTGATAGGAATTTAAGAATAGAAGGGAACTTAGTGATGATTTAAAAACAAATCCCTTATTTTACAGTTGAGGAAATGGAAGTTCACAACAACTGCAAATCTTGCTCGTTTGTCCATGTGGTAATGGATACCCTGGGACAGCTTCCAGGTGTCTGAAATTATAGCTTGGTGCTCTTTATACTCTTCCCTAAAATGACAATTAAACTTTATTTTCTAAAAAAAAATGATCTGCTATAAACAATACCAATTTTTACTTCCAGAAATATTTTCTTTGGATTATTTATTTCAATGAAATGTCAGAAAGTTAATAATCATGATACATGGACAGATGTCTGAAAATTGTTTTAAATTCTTAATTTCACATCATGTTTTTTATCCTCATCTTCCTTATAATAACCACCTTCCAGAACACACTCTGTCTTGCCAAATAGAACAAATCCTATCTGGGGTAATTTGCTCCCAGAGATATGTCTACACAAATCCTCACTTAAAGATGCTGTGCTAATGCCTGCTCCTCAAGAACAATCCCTCTAAAGGTTTCCTACTGTAGACACATCAGCTGTCAGATTCAGGCTACTGTTCTGTTTCTAGAAACTCCTCTAATTCCTTCTGAATATCTTATTTACTTTCACCTGGTTCATAAAATGCAAAATTAGATTTCAAAGAACTTTTATCCTATATACATTAGCTACTTTAATTGACCAACTTTGTTTTAATATTATTTTTCATCAATTAATTTAGGAAAGTGCTCATATTTATGTTAGTCTGGGCAGTAATATTAAATGAATGCACTGAATTTAAGCGAGCAGAGTAATAGCTATCTGATATGCCCCTAATTACATACAATTCGATTTTTCTATTTAAATTACTGTATCCTAAGCCACACAATGAATAATTCAGATTCTGAAAGAAAAATGGTTTAAAGAACATCTGGAATATGTTACATGTATTCTGGTTTAAATCTAATTGCATGTATATTTCTGCATCTAGCTTTTTACTCAAAATTTTGTAATAATGATTTGCCATGTAATTATAACTTTAATGTTGGCATAATATTATATAAGATGAACTGTCATAATTAACTTTTCTTGTTTTGTGTGACATTTAGGTTGCTTCCAATATTTTGCAATTTTATGAATAATTTTTAATAAGCATATTTAAATAAAGTACTTTATATTCTAATTTTTAAAAAATAGCTTCATAGAAATGTAATTATAGGACAAAAACTATAAATATTTAAAGCATGTTATTATTTTTGTTAAATAAATTTGTAGTCTTCATGTATCAGTTAATCAAAAAAGTAAAATAATATTTCATTGTGTTTTAATTTTATTATTTAAACAGTTAATTATTTATTTCATTAGTAATTATGTTCTAAATTAATGAATAATTTATACATTTTTCATGAACTGTATCCACTGAGATATTTTTACTTTTCTTTATTTTTAAGTTTTAATTATTTAAGTATGCTTTACAAATTTGTTCTACTGTTTACTCATCTTTTCCCAAGTTATGTTACCAAATGTTGTCTAATTTGATGAATTTTAGAATTGATTTTTTAAATCTCCTAAAGGTAGCCTATTGGGTTTTTGATTAAAATTAAATGAAATATATAAACAAATCTGGAAGTAAATAATACTGATTTTTAAGTTTTAATTATTTAAATATGCTTTACAAATTTGTTCTACTGTTTACTCATCTTTTCCCAAGTTATGTTACCAAATGTTGTCTAATTTGATGAATTTTAGAATTGATTTTTTAAATCTCCTAAAGGTAGCCTATTGGGTTTTTGATTAAAATTAAATGAAATATATAAACAAATCTGGAAGTAAATAATTTTTTCCAATCTTCCCATTCAGAAATTTTTTATTCATTCCATTATGTCACACAAAATATTATTTCACATGTACTCCTGTAAAAGAGTTATTTCACCAGTATAATTTCTAATTAGTTATTATTTGTGCACAGGAACTCATTGGCATTTAATTAACTTGTACCCAGTTTATTTGACTAAACATTTTTCCTTCTTTTTTCCTTTCAGTTAATCTTCTTAGGTTCTTCGTAAATGGATACCTTGTTCCTAAACCCAGAGATAAAATTTGCTGACTCATCTACCCTTACAATGGTGCAAATATTAGTATGGGAGCAAATTGACATGGCATATAATTCAGTTAAATAGAAAGTATGCCTACAATTATATTTTTACCAAAGCATAGCTTTCCTCATTTCCTTATTAATACCTTAACCCACTGAAATCTGAATTGCATTTCTAACATTGCTTAAACTGCTTTCTTTAGTTTTATATTTATTTTTAATATATTCACATGTTAATGTGATAGAAACAGTATGAAAATAACCTTCTATGTCACCAGTGATTTCTCAGTTATCATATTAGTAAATTACTTCACTACAATAATCATTTGTTGAATTTAATGAGTACTCTTTAGGCTATATCCTATTTTTAGAACTTGACAATGCAGCTTTCTTCATCTTCTTCCTTATTGAGTTCTATCTCTTTGGTTATCTGACCCATTTTTCCACATTTTTTCATTACATCTCTGGCTGACCTTCAGGCTATTATAATGGCTCATCTCCTATTCATTGCTTAGAAATGTATTGGTATTTCCATGAGAGCTGACTTGTTTGTCATTATTCCTTCCTTCCTTTCTTTTCTTATACTTTTCCTTAGGCAATTCAAACTATTTC
>NW_006383008.1:2197003-2232290 GCF_000327345.1 Myotis davidii
CTTTGGTTATCTGACCCATTTTTCCCACATTTTTTCATTACATCTCTGGCTGAATTTCAAGCTATTATAATAGCTCATCTCCTATTCACTGCATAGATATGTATTGGTATTTCCATGAGAGCTGATTTGCTTGTCATTATTCCTTCCTTCCTTTCTTTTATACTTTTCCTTAGGCAATTCAAACTATTTCAGCCTCAACTGTTATCTGTATACAATGGACTGCCAAGTTTATATATTAGCTATCATCTCTTTTCAGAACTGCATTTCTATCTGCCACTTTTATCTAGATGTTTGACTAAAATGTTTGATTAGTCCCAGATGAGATGTTATGTTTTCCTCAAAACCTTCGTTGTTGGAATTACTTATTTTGGGTAAAGGTATCATGACATCAGTTGATAATAATGATGTTCTATCATAGTAGTAATACAATAATCAGAAGAACATTTATTCAACACTTACTAAACTCCAGGTACCATTTTAATATCATTGAATGTATTGATTCATTAATCCTCATAACAATCGTATGAGGTAAAAGTAATTATTATCACGGTTGACAACTAAGAAAATTTAGGTACAAAGAGTTTTAGCAAATTACCCAAGGTCACACTGATAAAGTGAAAAGTGGCAAAAAACAGTTTTATAGTCTCACCACAAAATCTGTTTTAAAAAACAAAGCAAAACAAAACTGTAATTCTGTTTTTCCAAACTAAAAACAGAGTCATTTCTGAGTCATTCCTTCCTCTTGTATTCCTAAATAATTTACCAAGGCCTGTCAGTTTGGTCTCTCATGTCCTTAGTCAATGCCCTTCCCATCACCTCTACTCTCCATTTTTTTGTTTTTTTACAACCACCACCAATTCTTACTTAAAGTGTGGCAGACTTATCATTCTCCAATATTTATTGCTTTCTTGATGCCTTTAATGTAGTCAGGCATGATTCCATTATTCCTATGTTGAAAATCTTCTCAGGATTTTTTGTTCCCTACAGGATAAAATTTAAACTCCTCAGCAATGTAAGCAAGATCTTTTATGTTCTAAAATTGTCTCATGTTTCCAGAAATTTCCCACTTACTCCTTAACCTTACACCAAACATATGTTCTTTGTTGTACTAAACTACTGTCCTTACCTAAAAATATACATACATGTGTATATGTATGTATATATGTATACACATACATATATGTATACACACATAAATCCACAGCTTGATAAATATATGTATTCATTATTCTCTCTACTGGAATAGGAATTCCTCAATGGAGAGACTGTGTTTTATTCATCTTTTTTTTTTTACTAACCATATACAAACCCCACACATGGCAGTTATTCAATAAGTTTTGGTTGAACACATAAATGAATGATGGAAGCAGTAAAGATAAAAAGACATTAAAAGCTTTTAGGTAACCATATTTTATGATTCATGGTTTCATTAATTTGGTTTAGTATTTCTCATACTGAGAGACGAAAAGTATGTAATTGCAAGAATCGGCAAGATTCTGAAAGGAGAATACCATACTTAAGTGCCTTGAATATTTAGGGGGTAAAATGGAAAAATCATTAATTTGGTTTAGTATTTCTCACACTGAGAGATGAAAAGTATGTAATTGCAAGAATCGGGCAAGATTCTGAAAGGAGAATACCATACTTATGTGCCTTGAATATTTAGGGGGTAAAATGGAAAAAAAAATCTTACAATGTCTGTAAGTAATTCCATCCTCAGGTAGATCTGGAAATAAACTTATACTGTGTCAGTCACACAAAGATTTCCTCACACTCTCTCAGCTTACTAATTACTGAGGGCTTGCTCTCCATCAGAGGAAGCTGGCCTATAGACCTCATTCTTTTAAGAAGTTAAATGGATTCCACATTCACCATCATGGTTGGAATGTATAACATGTTTAATTAGGGGAATGGTGGCCTCCTTTTACAGTAATTCAGGAGTGGAAATAGGTATAAATGACTATGGATGACAAGTATGCTGTCAAGTATCAAAGTGATATATCAGACCTGTAGTTCAGTAGGACACACATACAAAGAAATAAGAGCAAGGTTATATAACCCTAAATAATGCAGTAGTGACCCAAGTCATTTAGCTGTGCAAACATCTGGCAGGTGAAATGGCAGCATCTAAATCATAGATCAGCCCGGATGAGAAAAATATAATTTCTGAACTAGAACAGTTGCTTGATAAATGTTCCCTACTTTTCTTCAATGTTTATGTTTGATAAATGGCCAGACTTTGCCATGACTTTGCCTTGTTATTTATCTTATAGTCAGTGGCCATTATCTTGTGACAACAATCTATCTTTCTGTTATCTTGCAGCTCATAATTGTTAAGTCTTCTCACTGAAGATTTTCTATCAGTTTTGTAATTTATGACTGATAGAGGGCTAAACTTTCAACTAAAGTATTTTAGGCATATGGCTTATCACTAAAATTTAAAAATTATAGACCCATAGCAGTTTTGTGGCTATGTTTACATACATATCCTCTAGAGGGAAAATGTTGCCGAAAGCAAAACCATTATATAGCATTTTTAAAAAAAAATTCAAAATTCTTTAAGCTGAATACAAATTCCTGAGAAAATTCATAGACTTGCAGCTCAAAGAGACACAACAATATTTTGTTAATTAGCATACTGATCACATCCCGTTATAATAGATGGAGTAGCCACATTGCCAACTCCTTAGAGAACTGAGCAAGTTGCCAGGAATTTGTAGCCATTGGCATTCCCCTCACTAAACACAGTTTTTTCTTCCCCAAGTATTGTTGCTCTTGTGGCTATTGAAGTCTTCCCAGAGCACACTAGAAATGACAGAATCACAGGAAAACTCCTGTAAGAGAGCATCGTTTGTTTGAATAGTTCATTTTAAAACACTTAAGCTGAACAACTATACAGTGAATTGTTCTAATAAGACCTGAACTAGCCCTCCATGACCATCTAATTTAAGTGCTCTATTTTACAGACAAAGAAATGAAGGCTTAGAAGATTTCATAAGTTGCCCAAGGGTACTTAGACAGAAAGAAGAAAGGAAAAGCATGCATATGACACTAACAACTTTTCCAGAAACACCTGATCCGGTGTCGTAATAATAATTATTCTTAGAAGTCACACGGAACACTTGCTAAACATAAAGTTTTTTTGATCCCTACTCCAAATCTGTGATGAGGTCAATGAATCTACATCTTTATAGTCTAGGAGATTCTAATGTCCAGGGGATGCTGATGTTGTCAGTCTAAGAACATATTTTGAGAAATACTGTTCTAGACCACATTTCTTCATAAATTAAGATAATCTTCCTCATTGCTTTGGCTGCACATTAGATTTATTAATAGTGGAATTACTAGCCATTCGTCTTAGAGATATGTAACGCAGATTGAAGTGGGGAGAAGTTAGAGTGGTGTGGTGTGCGTGTGCGTGTGTGCGTGTGTGCGTGTGTCCGCGTGTGTGTGTGTGTGTGTGTGTGTGTGTGTGTGTGTGTTACAGTAAAAGATAAAGATGAATAGTTTGGGTAAGACCTTGGTCATAAGCAAGCTAACAGCATCATAGATAATAAATCAAATAGATTCAGGACCCAGCTATTTTCATACATTAGAACTACTTTTACATATGTATTTTTGGGAATGTGGATAAATGTGTATATTGGGAACCAAAGGAAAAATACTTCAAAACGGAAGCCTTTTACCATAGGAAATGAGAAGACACTGCAAAGAGCTACTTGTTTTAACGATGTTATCAGCCCTCTCATATTTTCATTGCTGTTGTTTTTATTTGCATGGCAGTTTCATCCTATTTGGGCATTGCCAATGTGGGATGATCAGTCCTCAATGCCACATTCCATATATCCCTATACCATGCTCTCTGTGACCTCCATTTAGCTCTCATCCAGCAGACAGGCCTGCTGCAGAAGTCAGCTCAGGAACCTGTTCGTCACAATACCAGTGAGGTGTAGGATGAGTTCCCTGTCACAGACAGCCAGTATGGACACAACTTCTCCACTAGTGTTTAACCTGAACTAATGAAAATATGAGGTAATTGTTCCACTTTGATGCCAATATTTCTGGATCTCTCACCCCAAATCTGTACACTTTGCAACAATTGTTATTAGTTGTAAATGGATCTAGATATGTGACAACCCTGATAATGTAACAAAGAGTTTGCTGGTTCAAACAATCAATTGTACCACTATCTCACCCTGAGGATTTTCCAGTGAGTTTATAAAACAGAAAAAAATTACTTAAGTTTTAGTTTAATTGTATAATTTGTCCCATATGAGTCACTTGCCAGCCTAAACGTACATTCACCTTTTTTGGATCCTATCCTGATATTGGTTGGGGTATGTTGATGCATCTGCCTTGTGAACAGAGTATTGATGGCATCTACAGGATCCTTCCCTAAATTCTCTCTTCAAAGGAAAATTGATTGCTCCCCATTATGTATTCCCACTGGATCTAAAACATTTCCAACTACAGCCCTGTAACACTTCATTGCTTCCACTTGTCTCACACAGATGTGGGGCATTTAGGTCATGAAACATTTATTGATACCTCAGTTAGTCATTAAACTTCCATATTTATCATGCTCCATAGAGCCACAAATTTTGGGTTTATTCACCATAAGCAATACTAACCAATATTAAGAACATTCAATAGATACGGTTCCTTCTTCTCTCCAATAGAATTAGTTCATTACCAAGAGGTCTAGTTTCCAGCTATTTCCAAAGAGATTATATTGAATTACCTGTTCCTTATCCCTTCCAACAGCATCCTTACATATTCTCCTTCATAATAATGGCAAATGGTTCATAATCCAGTTGATTTATCTCCTTCCTCCCAAGTATTAAATGAGATAACTTAACTGAGGTCATTTTGAATACTATCATAATGCTATTATAACTGTGGCATATTTATAAGTTAAAATTATTAATTTAATTCATCCAGTCCATGAGAATGATAAAGATCAACTTGATGTCCAAGGTATACATCACATAAGACCAAATATTATCTCTGGCTACTAGAGAATCCTGATAGCTTATGTTTTAACTAACTCAAAAGTGACATTGGTTCACTTTTTCTTTTAGTGTCCTCGAAAGAACTTCATATTATTAAAGAGTGCTTCTAATAAAACAGGGAAGGTTAAGAGCTTTCTGAGCCTACTGATGATTAAATATAATTAGATCATCAGCATCTGAGAGGAAAGGATTACAATATAAATAACATTAATCCTGTAGAGTAGCTAGACACCATTAGAATGAAGAACAGGAATACAAAGCATAGGTAAATAGCTGCATAAGCATGAGAGAACAAGATCTCAGCATCATAATGCACTTACACAAAATAAAGTGAGCAAAAGAGAATCCTATATAATAAAGGCCTAATATGCTAAGTGTCCAGTCATCCCCTCAGTCGTTCAACCAATCAAAGCATATTACTATGCTAATGATATGCTAAGGCTGCTCAACCGCTTGCTATGATGTGCACTGACCACCAGGGGCAGATGCTCCTATCAGTAGGTTAGCTTGCTGCTTGGGTCTGGCTGATCAGGACTGAGCAAGACAGGCCAGACATGCCCTGGAGCCCTCCTGTGGTCCCTCCCAGGCTGGCCAACTTCCTGCGTCCCTCCCCGGCCCCAATCGTGCACTGGAAGGGTCCCTCAGCCTGACCTGTGCCCTCTTGCAATTCAGAACCCCTCAGGGCACATCAAAAAGCTGGTTTCAGCCCCATCTCACAGGCCAAGCCAAGGGAACCCACTGGTGCACAAATTTGTGCACCGGGCCTCTAGTAATATGTAAAAGCTAAGAATGTCCCATGAGTTTTGGCATAATTTTAAGGTGATAAGAAGCAGGTAACTAGCCTAGCTGGTATGGCTCAGTGGTTGAGTGTTGACATATGAACCAGGAAATCACAGTTCAATTCTGGTCGGGTAATGGGCTCGATCCCCAGTGTGGGGTGTGCAGGAGGCAGTCGATCAATGATTCTCTCTCATCATTGATGTGTCTATCTCTTCTCCCTCTCCCTTCCTCTCTGAAATCAATAAACATATATTTTTAAAAAAGAAACGAAAAAAAGAAACAGGTAACTCTAATCAGATACGATGAAGATGCTGCCTTAGTCAATATGAAGAGCAATGCAGAGTGAAATAATTTGTAAAACTGGATCCATGAGAAACAAAGAGTGTTAAACATATCATATAAGAAAAAATTAACGATTTCTAAGATAATAATTATTGTATGGTTATTAGACTTTACCAATCCCCAATGCGAATAGAGCTTAAGAAGTGCCATGAGACCTTTAAAGGGCAATAACTGATAAATTCATTCTTACAGAAAATGTGGTTAAATACTAGAATGATCTACTAATATATGTTATAGAATTTGTTCATCAACACTATTGTAGATTAATATTCACGAACTGTAATTGGTAAATTCTAAAATGAAACAGAAAAAGCTATCATAGCCTCTCTTGTAATGCCATGATAAATCCCATGAGACTACAAACGAACTTCAAATCTAATGCTCATTAGCTATATTAGCTATAAAATACATTGTAATGTGTACTCACACTCCTGTTAGAACATTTTTGCAAAAGCAAAACAAACATTTACTTTTTTAAACTCCCTGTTTTCATATTAAATCTTAGTAAAAGGTCCTTTTTAGCCATTGAATTCCATGATTTAGGCGCAACAAATACCCAACTGTTAATGTCTCTGTAGATGCTGAGTGTGCTGCAAGTTCCAAACAACTTTTAATCAAATTATAATGATAAGGGTCTACTTAAGTATTTAATTCATTCTTTTAAATATTATATTAATATGTGAATGATGTTAGAAGCACTTAAAATTCAACATAATCTTCATGTATTTAATGGTGCGGTGCTTTATGTTGTATAATTAAATGTAAATTAGTATATAAATGTTATTGCTGAAATATTCTTTGTTAGTTGAAATGAATTTAACTAGGTGCTCATATTCTCTGGGATTCGATAGGCATTGAATTAAAGAGTTTATCCCAGGGGAAAGCTCTTCATGAGAGAGTTTGTATCTGCTCAATTTGACACTAAACAAAGCATTTTAATTCAGATCAGAACCATTCCTTGTGTTTAGGTAACTGAGTGAGAGCCAGACGAAAAGATGAAGTTTTGTCAGGCTTCCTTTCCACGGAGGGAGATATACTAATCAAGAAATTATGCTATTCTTCTATGCAAACAATAGACACAGTGTGTTTTATGTTTCCCTTTTAGTATTAAAGTTACTAAAGTTTAGTATTAAAGTTCAGCTTGTGATATAGAGACACAGACTATAAAACGAGTGCTGAGATACCAGTCAGAATATTCACCTCAATTAGCCTCTTCCAACCACCCTCCATGCTGTAGAATATTTTAGCAACTCCATTTTAAGAACTGTTTTTAGAGATCGGATCTGACTCACACACAAAAATCAGTCTCATTTCTTTATCTTCACAGTTTGAAAAAAAAAAAAGGTAACATTTTTTCCATACAAAGAACATATTGTGGGGCAGGCTGGAAAATCACTCCACAAACTAAGAACAAAACAAAAACTAGAAATTAGAAATTAGTGGTCGTCCATGGTAATGGAAGTCATTTATATGTCTCAGATGACTTTTAAAATATTTTCCAACCCAAAGATTCTGTTATTTTTATTTGATTTTTTTTTTCTCATTCAGGATTCTGTCATGTTCCACTGTATCAGAGTTATTTCTCTTTTTTAAACACCTGTGTGCTAGGTGGCTATTACTCTTCTGCAGCATCCACATGGTCCAATGCAAAATCACTGCTCCAAAATAGAATATTAGCCTGCTAGCATGTGCATGCGCATATGTGCACGTGGATAAGTGTGCATGTGTGCAGGTGGTGGGCCTAACATTATTCCCTGGCTTTCCGTGGATGGAGTCAATTTAGCTGGATATGGAAAAAGGAATCTAGGGAAATCTGGCACAAAGAAACCATTGGGACACATAGGGAGGATTGCCAGCACACGGTCCTATCTACATAACATCTTGACCACAGTTAGCAGAAAACACATTCTCCCTCAGGGATAAACACTCTTGAGGCTTTTTTCTTTTCAGGTTTCAACCTCCACTGTCCTCTGCACACATTTGATTTGATATCAAAGTGCACCAAGTGGCAATGATTTTCATATAATTTTATTTAAAAATACCACATGTAGCCATATATTTTAAAATCTCATGTTGTGTGTCATCTTAACAACATCTATTCTAACATTTTTCCTGCAAGCACAACTCCCACTCCTGTTATTATAAGTGAAATACAAAATTGTTTAATGTGTCATTAGTCATAATATGAATGAGTGAACAATTTTGTAGTTGTCTAATTCTTTTACCTTTTTTTTTGGTGTATGTTCAAAATTCAGTTTGAAAGTGCACAAAACTCTATTGAGTAAGGGTGATCAATACAGCTAATATCATGACCATGAACCAGGCAATGCATTCAAGGCATAAAATAACAAGAGGTAAAACTTTGTCAGGTTTTTTTTCATTTGTCTCCTCCAAGTAACAACGTTGCCAATGCTAAACACACATTTCCAAAGGGTGCTACTGCCAGGTCTCACTACATTAAACATTTACACATTCATTACTTAGTACGTCAAATTTTCATTTATATTTTTCTTACATGGAATTATTATGCATTTCGCTTTTAATTCATTTAAAAAAGTTCCACTGCATTAGGTCTTCAAAGAGATTTTCAAAGTGTTCAATTACTTCTAACTGTGGCTTGTTTCTGTTTCCTGGAAACAAGCCAGGTTCCCAGTCTTTGCACTCTCACTCTTACTCTCTTCATCCACTTGTTCCAGGGGTTGTGAAAAGAGGTTTTCTTTCATGACTGCCTCAACAGTGAGGGTTCCTTTCCAGCTTTGAAAAATTCAAGCCTAGAAAAAATTTAAACTGGCATCTTTATAATGCTGTTGCTTTTGCTCAGTGAGGAATCAAGCCCTCTGAACAATGAATGCTTGTCTGAAGCAACTATTCACAGAAGGTACTGCCTTCTGGGGAACGGGAAAAGTTTCTACCTACTGACAAACGGGAGTAGCATAACAGAACAGAGCTGAGCCCAGTGCAAAGCGCCTCTCACGTTTCCAGTGCCGCAGTGAGAAGATCAGTTACAGCCCCTCTGCCATTGACCGCTATGAAAAGAACGCTGAAGGATGTCAAACAAGGCACCCAGTCCAGATGAGGTCATGTGAATTCCTTGAAAATGTCTTTAATTTACAGATGTTAACAATGTTTGGAGAGGCTGGAGGCTTCTCCGCATGTGTGAATTAGCACTTGATGACGGAGGTCTAGTGAGAGTCTGAAGAGGCAAAAAAGAATAAATCCTGAGAAAATTGTCTAGTTTATATAAGTAGGTTTACCAGTTACTTCAAAATTTAGTCTTATGTTTTATCATTTAGGTCTCAAGGCTTTCAAAGGCATCCGAAAGGAACATGGACCTGGCGAACATTGTCTGTGTCAAGCACTCCCAGGATTTTATTAGCTGCTCTCATTCTACAAAGCACCCGAACCAATTACAAAAAATTAAAAATGTTTTGCTTTATTTTTCTCATCTGAAAATGGAGCCATCGTGGCTACTGGTTTGTGTTTAGATGAGAAAGTATTTAAATTTCTTGATACTATTCTTGATGCTATTGGTGAGAAAGAGGAAGCTGGGCGTGGAGGAGTGATAGGTTTGGGATGGTTTCACTTTGTGGGCTATCTTTTCTGCTTTTCTCCCTATTTCCCCTTACCCTCAGTACTGCACGGGTGGATATCAGTGGTAGCTACAGAGACCTTACACCAACTTACAAAGGAAAGAAGAGCAAAGAAATGCAGGGGAGAAAGGTGGCAGCAGACCTGTGTAAGACACACACAGGACTGGAGGGGAGAAAGAGAGAAGAGACAAGGGAAGTTTTAGAATGAATGGGGACCTTAGATCCCTTCCAGTGCTGACTTCTCAGAACCCCACTGTTAGTAAGTGGTGAAGTTAGGACTAAGAAATGTCAGGCTCCTTTCTATTTAGAGCATAAACATATCAAATTTCTTGGACATGTTGCTTGACCCGTGTTAACTTAATGGTTGAGCATCAACCCTTGAACCAGGAGGTCAGGGCTCAATCCTCAGAAGGGGGCATGCTGGAGGCAGCTGATCAATGATTCTCTCTCTTCATTGATGTTTCTATCCCTTTCTCCCTCTTCCTTCCTCTCTCAGAAATCAATAAAAACATTAAAAAAATTATTGGACATGTCTTGAACAGGCTCCCAGAGCGTGTTTCTAGAAAGTTAAACCAAAAGAAGGTGGTTTTTA
This sequence comes from Myotis davidii, assembly GCF_000327345.1. Lineage (NCBI taxonomy): Eukaryota > Metazoa > Chordata > Mammalia > Chiroptera > Vespertilionidae > Myotis > Myotis davidii. Next base: position 2,207,320 of record NW_006383008.1, read on the forward strand.
GTTCTGTTCCTTGAAAAGGAGAATATTATCTGATTACCTCATATATGGCTACCTGAAGTACATTCCTAGAAAGAGGTGAAACTTCTACTTTAGATATTTCCCCTACTTTTCCTTATGCTTAGTTATTTGTATTTATAGTAGCTTGTTTTCTCTCCCTCTCTTCCCTAAACCTTTCCTCTTTTATTTATTTTTTTTCTTAAATATATTTTATTGATTTTTTACAGAGAGGAAGGGAGAGAGATAGAGAGTTAGAAACATCGATGAGAGAGAAACATCGATCAGCTGCCTCCAGCACATCTCCTACTGGGGATGTGCCCACAACCCAGGTACATGCCCTTGACCGGAATCAAACCTGGGACCTTTCAGTCCATAGGCCGATGCTCTATCCACTGAGCCAAACCGGTTTCGGCAAACCTTTCATCTTTTAAAGTCCAATGGCATGCACTCTCATGACAACGTTCTTACAAGCAGCATGGCATTGAGGGAAGGTAGTTTTTTCAAGGAGTCTTCTCTGGATGCCTCGACACCTCTGCTTTATGCAGTGCTGTTTCCTATCTCAATGTCTCATATTCTGTTTTCTCCAACAGCTGCTTCCCATGTATATTTTGCTTTTTATTCTGGGCTTACATTAATTTTTTTTGTAGCAAAAACAACAAAAAGCAAAACAAACAACAACAAAACCGGTAACAAAGAATTCCCCCAATTTAGCATTGCTTTTCAACCCAGTCTGAGTTTTAACCCAGACTTATGGGTTCAGAAAGAACAATTTAGAGCTTTTCAAGTATAAGTTTATAAAATCAACGAATGTAAATTTTGCTCATTGTTACTACTGATAATGTTGAATTTCTTAGCTGTTAGCTGTGAGTGGCGCTATAACTGCTTTGGCAATTCAGTGTTTCCTTTTCTTTCTGTTTTTGTATGATGCAGGGAATGTGTGTGGCTAACTGCTCTTTAGCACTTCCTAATGTCAGATATGAAAATAAAAGAAGTGGACACAAACTAAAATAGCTTATAGATTGATAATAGAACAGATTGATAAGAAATGAACTGTAGCAGTTTTCATCTACCTAAGCTCTCTTTTATCAATATTACTGTACACAATCAAGAAGTATGCATATTATGCCTGGCTGGTGTGACTCAGTAGTTGAGCACCGACCTATGAACCAAGAGGTCATGGTTCAATTCCAAGTTAGGGCACATGCCTGGGTTGCAGGCTCGATCCCCAGTGTGGGGCATGCAGGAGGCAGCTGATCAATGATTCTTTCTCATCATTGATGTTTCTGTCTCTCTCTCCCTCTCCCTTCTTCTCTGAAATCAATAAAAATTGATTAAAAAGAAGTATGCATATTGTAGCTATGTGACATAATAAGTGTGTTAGATGGTTAATTGGGAGAATTAGGTTTTTAAGGTATTTTTTGCATTATTCACTGTGTTGCATTATATATTTTTTGTTTATTTTAGTTATTATTTTGTATTAGATTGTAAATCCTGCTAAAGCAGAAGGATTTTTTTAAAATCTCTGCAATCCAGAGATCCAGGAGAGTGCTTGGATCATAATAGTTACTAAAAAATGATTGACTTATACATGAATGAGGAATAAATGAATTCTGTAGGGCACATCTCATATTGTACAATAACATGTGGACTTGGGCTTAGGTTATAGGATCTGGTAAATTGTATCTAGCTGCTAGACCATATGGTTCATAAAGACCAAGATCCACATCTATCTCACATTTTTATAACCTCAGCACTAAACACAAAACCCAGTCCAGAGTAAGTGTTTAGTAAAGAAGAGTTGATTGAGTGAATGAGTGGAAGAGTTTCTCCATTCATCCTCCCACATAAGGATAAAGACCTTTTGGCCAAAAGGACCTTGGCAGCTATGATCACTTGGTGAAGTAGACCCTGAAACAGTCAATGAGTTAGTCCTATAGCTACTGCACTCTTCACAGCAACATTATATTTTGAAACCGTATGATATCTTGTGCTTCATGTAGCACTATTAAATATATTTGAAAATTAGAAATAAATCTGGTTAGTCTGATTTAATAATTCTGTAACTCATATCATATTGTGTTCACAAATAATACAGCTTCACAATTTCCCTAGAACCATAATTCAATATTAGAGATAAATAAATATGTATAATTTATACTTCTGGTATATCCAGTCAAATATTAAATAGCTTTCCAAGAGAACCTTAAAAAATTGATAATAATTTGCAACATGTTATATTTTGGCTAGCACTGAAGTGATTATGTATGTAAATGTGTCTATTAAATTTACTTTCTTCAATTTAAAAATCTTAAAATTTCATTCTCTCTTTTAAATTAGATAATATAGAAATGTCTTTTTCCATTTAATGTAGTCATAGTTGTAGTAGTATTTTAGATATAATAATTTTGAAGTTTCTAGACTACAACAGTAATTGAAATTAAGTGGTTTAGTAAAAATGCATTGCTTTAATACTTATTGGATATGTAAAATCTCTAAAATCTTGGATAACTATGAAGACTGAATATAAAATAAATAGATTTTATAGAAATATGAACTTCTTGAATCATTTTCCCCTGCATCCCTCTCTCCATACCAACTTAATAGAGAAAAGTTGACAAGCATTTTTCTTCTCAGAGATTCTATCTTGATGTTTCAAGAAGTATCTTATGCATTAAAAAAGCAAAAACTCTCATTTTAAATATCGTGTTAGAAATAGGAAGCAATCACCTTTGCGACATCTTGCAGACAGTTGGCATCTGAGGGACCACAGTAAAGTCAAGTTGGTTCCAGTGGGAGACTCTGCTGGTGGTCTCTTTCCTGCTCCTGTTTCTTTTCTGTGTCAGCCTGGCCATCTCAGGGAGCACATGTGACTGGGTCACCAGCTTTCACACTGCTTGTCCTGACTTAACCAATTGGAAGTTGAGGAAAATGAATTGTGTTTAATCACAGTAATTGCCAAAAACTTGGGAAATTGTTATACATTTGCCAAAAAGCTCAGGAGTGAAAGCAGGAAGGAATAACCAGCAGAGAACACTATAGAGCATATCATTAGGGGAAAGAAGGATAGAATGTCTGCGCATCCCAAAGGGTTTGGGGAAACCACCAGCGTGTTTCCAGAGACATTCAGCGGGTCTGGATGTTTGCTTTCTCCTATGAGAATTCTAATCAAAGAAAAGGATTGTGTATTTAACATATAATATTGATTTGCAAATTTTTAATTAATAAATTTCACTTTATTTTATTGTTTATAAGAGAGAATTTTGAGTAAGTCAGGTAACAGTTTCTGGATTATCAAGAATTAATTTTTAAAAATCCTTTAATACTACTTCATCAGATAGAAAAGAACAGAGACACTATAGCTATGTATCCCTTTACCATTCGTAAGTGAATTAAAAGATAATATTTCTAATCAGTTCATTACTAGGGACTAACATAAAACAATCATGTTTACAATTAAAATGCAATTACAGGGTATCTTTAGATCAGTGCTACTCAAAGTGTGGTATGGTTTGCAGACTATTTGTTCCTGAGCACCATTGAGATAAATTGAGACAGAGGAAACAGGCATGTAAATACGTTTCTAGCAGTTTAACATGACAAGGATATTCAACTGTGGACTTTTCTGTTAGAAAGTTATCAGTTGGTGATGGATTGGCAGGTAAATCTCTTCCTCTTTAGGCAGCTTAAAAGGCACTGGCGTAGGTAATGAAGAGCACAGTTGCTCATGACTAGAACACTAAACCACCAGAGTGAACATGGGCTGCGTTTTTAAATGAGAGAAATGGTGGTAAATGGAGCATTGTTTCTGTTAGAAATAAAAAAAAAGTGTTGTTTTGAAAATTTAGAAATATTAAATATTTTATCTTAAATGACGTTGGATTAAACACTGGGAAGCTCCATAGGCATGTGACCTGTGTGGTCACCCAGGGCTCGGCTGTGGAGGGCCCATCCTTGGTTTAATGTTCTGCTCTTGCTGCCTTGAACGTCTTAGTAACTTAATCTTTGAGCTTCTGTTTTGTCAGTGAAATCCAGTGTGACAGTGGAGCATGTATATGAGCAGAGGAAACACATACAATATGCATGGCCCCATTCCATGCTGTCCTGTTTGCATATAGCTTTTCTGATAGAGTTCTGGAGGAGGCATGATGCACAGAGTTCAACACAACTCACAGAAAGTGAGTTCAAGGTAAAAGTGCTCCATCTATGAAGGAGTAAGGGGAGGGGTGCACTGACCACACCAAGAGGTCTTGTTTTCCATTTGAACCAGAACTTGCTCTGAATGTAGACAAAGGCAATGTTATTCTAAGAAACACCCACAAAAACAAACAAACAAAAAATCCTATTCTATTCCTTTTTATTACTGTCACTTCTTTGTATTAGCCAACCATTTACACTAGAAATGATGATATAGAAGGAAGAGAGGTTAAGATAGGGCAACCCAGAGTTCTTTCCTTTTCAGTCCTTTCTTACTCATGAGTAAGCTGAAAGTAGAGTGTTGGTAGAATGTGTACACATCAAGAAATGAAATAAAAATACAAGATAGTTTTGTGCAGAATGTCCACTGTTGTAGTAAGAATGGACTACACATTCATATCTAAGCTATGAAATGTGAATTACAATTTTTGGTGATTTTGCACATGAATTAAATGTTCTAATATTTGCATTTCAGACTGCCATTACACACTATAAAGATGAATAATAAAACTCAGTATTATTAAAATAATTCATTTTTTTTTACTTAGAACAACATTGAATAGCAAATAATAAGCACCATGACATGTCAAAGGAGAGACTGCAAAAGGAAAGAAAATATTTTATATTTAATATCTTTAAAGAAACATTTTTCCTGCTTTTAACAGGGTCTCCACTCTTTCATTCTGCATCTGGTCCCACAAATCATGTAGCTAACCCTGGTTAAACAGGATGTGTGATGCTTGGATTGAATGGTGCCTACATGGTCATATAAATTTAGGGATGATAACATCAACAATATTAAACAGGTTTCCCTGCAACTAGAGCTTTTTAAGACCTTTAACAGGTCAATATACACTATGAAGAATTAGGGAAGGCATAGAGCAATGATTCTCAACCTGTGGGTCGCGACCCCTTTGGGGGTCAAATGACCCTTTCACAGGGGTGGCCTAAGACCACCGGAAAACACATATATAATCACATATTGTTTTTGTGATTAATCACTATGCTTTAATGATGTTCAATTTGTAACAATGAAATTGGGGGTCACCACAACATGAAGAACTGTATTAAAGGGTTGCGGCATTAGGAAGGTTGAGAACCACTGGCATAGAGTATGCTGAATATTCTCCCTTACTGGAGTGGAGAGCTATTTTCTTGGTATTTCCAGAGAGAAACCTTCCTTTGGACACAGTGGGCAATCTGGCTCCCCCACTCATTAGCTAAGTTACTTAGCTTCTTTGAATGTCAGTTTCTCCTGCAAATAGAATGCCTAACTCAATGTTTGTTATAAAGAGGAAATCTTCTAGCATGTGCATACTTAATTTTATTACTGAACTTCATTTTGGATTATTTCCAAATCCATCAAGGATATATGGAGAGGCTGTTCTATGGGAGCAATATAATTAGTTTCGCACCATGAATCCTTTTCTAGAAATGTTAGGAGATCTTATTGTTCACCATGGAGTAACAGAAAGAAAACATAGACAATTTTATAGGATTAGAAATTGTTACTCATAATGGCCTGGCATATATTACATGCTCAATAAACATGGCAAAAATGAACTAATAAAATAATCATAAACCAAAATAAAAAGTACCTCAAATACAGCTAGAATCATATCTTGGCTTCTTCTATTAGTCAGATTACTTTATTTCTCACTTTCCTCATTTTTAAAATAAAGATCACATCTGCCTTATAGAATTATTTTGAGGAATAAATGAAATGGAGCATTTTCATACAGTGCCTGACACGTGACTGTTCAGTCCATGTTAACTGTGCAATATGTTGAGAATTTCACCTCTTTACCAAGGTTTTACTGTAACCTAAGTCTCTGGTTTTCTTTTCTGTAAATAAAAATAGAAAGGTATTCTAAGAATTCATAATCCAAGTAAAGTAATAAAAAATAGATGTAACAGACTAAAGAAAATTAAATCAAAACTGTTTATTTGTGCTTCTTGCTCCAGAACTTGAAAAAGTTGGGGCCAATAGTCTGGTAGATCACCCATTTATTTCTACTGCATCACAAATGGACAAGTATTAAGATTACCCTATCTTCAAATCTACCTCTGAAAGATTCTCTTGGATATTGATTTTGAAACAGAATAGCCTCATATGAGACATAAGAGAAGTAGGAAGGAGTTTTTCATTGACTTAATGATAGGACTAACAAATAATTTTTATTAGACCTAGATACATAAATTGTGAATAAATAAGTGTTTTATTATGCAATTGAAACACTGAATGTCATCTGCATGTGTTTTTAAATACTGCATGTGTTTTGGTATATTATGATTAACATTCCAGAAACTGAGTGTTACTGGCTATATAATTCTTTTAAAAAATTGCTACAAGATAGCAGCCAGGGAAGGAAGGATTCCAGAGGACAGCTCTGAGAAGCTACACCCTTGTGAAGAAGAGATTATTTTATGAGACTCTTTATGTCCCCCTCTGCTCCCTATCCATTACTTTCCAGCTTAGGCCAACCAAGCTTTTACGTTAAGAATACCCTTTTATAATTGCCTCCTTGCCTTTCAAAGTTATAATTAGTATTTATTTGAAAGCTAATATGTGTCAGGCACTCTTCTAAGAACTTTACATGTATGTATTAGCTCATAAAGAAGACACTATTGTGTCCATCTTAGAGGAAAAGAAACTAAAACACAGTAAGATTAACCAATTGGCTTAAGGTAGGAGGTAGCAGAATCAGGATTCAATCACACACAATTTGACTTCAGGTCCCTGCTCTTCATCACCTGGCTTTACTGACCCTGCACCCACACCCGCCAAATAAACAGACTCCAAATCAGCTCCAGTCATACTTAGTTCCCCTTCCTATTTCCCACACTTAGGCACTTAGGAGGTGTTCAGAAATATTTGCTAAATGAGTGAAAATGTGCAAATCTGAATCTTCAGTGCAGATCTTTTTATTTGAGCTTCAGTTCCATGGGAATCCGCACTTCTTCACCTGAGTGTAGCACAACTATCATTAAGTCATTATAACAATATAAACTCACTATCCATTAACCTCTCTTCTAGCCTCCATCTTCCTGAATGGAACTACGATTGAACTCTCTGCACAAATCGTAAACATTGGAATAGCTGTTTTTTTCTCCCTATCCCTCATTCTTCTTTGTCAGCCTTTCCTAAATTTATTACACAGCAAAGCCTTTTTCCCAAACCACCGGCACTTCCATTGAAGACTGTCTTTTCTTTCTTGAGTAATGGTGGCAGCCATTTAATAGCTTCCAAGCTTACTGTCATATTTTTGCCAGATTTATCCTTCTAAAACTCTGATCATTCCATGGTAGAAAGAATAATGCCTCCGCACAAAGATGTCTATATGCTAATTCCTGAAACCTGTGAATATATTATTTCATTGGCAAAAGAGACTCTACAGGTCATAAGTTACAGACCTTAAGATGGAGTGATATCCTAATTTTATGGTGGGCCTGATATATTCATTGGGTTCTCTAAAAATGGAGAAACCTTCCTGATTGTAGTCAGAAGGTATCGAGAGAGAGAGAGAGAGAGAGAGAGAGAGAGAGAGAGAGAGAGAGAGAAATGCAACATTGTTGAGTTTGAGGAAGGAATAAAGAAGCCATGGATGAAGGGATGCAGGCAACTTCTGGAAGATGGAAAAGGCAAGAAGACACACTTTCTCCTGGAGGCTCCAGAGGGGATCACAGCCTTGCTGTCACCTCAATTTTAGCTCGTTGAAGCCTGTGTTGGACTTCTGCATTAGAAAGCCATAGGATAAGCCCTCACCAGTTTGGCTCAGTTGGATAGAGCGTCGGCCTGTGGACTCAAGGGTCCCAGGTTCGATTCCAGTCAAGGGCATGTACCTTGGTTGCGAGCACATCCCTGGTGTGGGGTGTGCAGGAGGTAGCTGATTGATGTTTCTCTCTCATCGATGTTTCTGGCTCTCTATCCCTCTCTCTTCCTCTCTGTAAAAAATCAATAAAATATATTTTGAAAAAAGAGGGGAAAAAAAGAAAGCCATAGGATAAAAAATTGTCATTGTTTCAAGCCACTAAATTTGTGATTGTTTGTTAGAGCAGCAATGGAGAGCTAATATGTCCTCTATAAATCATCTATCAATTCCTTAGAGAATTTGGGACTTCTTTCTTAATGCTTGATGTCTGGCATATTTTCTCACATACTACTTATGGTGGTTTTCTATCGTCATTCTTGTTCTAATTTCACACTGGTGTGGGGGTGGCAGAAAGAGCTCCTGCCCAACTGTAAGTGAAATGTAAATTTCCTTTTTGATATTAAAAATCACAAAATCCACACTCAATGAATGCTATTAGCTATTTAAGAGAATAAACAAAACTTGAATGGTTTAAGAGTACAATGATCACCTTGGGAAATATCCACAATTCTCAATGAAGATACTTGTTAATAGTCTCAAACAGGAAGAAATAAAGATATGATTGCAATTCAGTAAATGGAAATTGTACTAATGTCACTTTACTGTAGAGAAAAGAATTTCGACTAAATGTGCACCCAGAAGCAGAGGCAGATTGAGAGCGAAGTGAAGGGTGCTCGACAGTGTCGGCCTATTCATTTGCATGCCCCTTCCGAAGTCCTGTGAGAGGCCTGAGAGGATCCGACATTGTAGTAACAAATGCACAAGTGAGCTATTTCCACTGCAATCAGTCAAGACTGTTGTTCTTACCATTTCTCCTTCACATTTTGCTTTCTGTTGGGTAGCATTGGAAGGCCATATTGTAATTGTAGTTTTCCATTCTTAAAGAGGTCCCCCAAACTGTACCAGCTTCAGGCCATGCAAAACATGGATCCTTCTCCACTTAGAGAAAAGTGAAGACCATATGTATTTTGCATTTGCCATGAAAGCACAGTAAAAAGAAGCAAGTGTCCTGTTTCAGGGACAAGGTCTTCTAGTCATTAGGGGAGGAAAAGCATTATTAAGGAGATGTTATTTTTGATGTCACTAAAGTCAAAATACATGACTAATTCTCCCTCATTTTGATAATAAATTGGTGTTTTATGTAGCATGCCCTTAGAGGAAGGACACAATCATCTGCTGATAATGCTTTGCAGGTTGGCACTAAATGGTATTTCTCACTGCAAAATTATCCTTGGGAACTCTAGCACAGATGCACATATATGACAGATGAAGCATTCATATTCATTAATCACTTGCCACCATACCATGATTCATGAATGCAGCAGTGGAGGAGACAGACTCCCCTCTCTCATAGAGCTTGTATATTCATTATGGGGGAGGGACATAAAATAAACAGTTAAATAAGTGAATGACATTGATGTCCACAGCGCTGGAGTGAAAATCTACTTTAGACTGGGTGATAAAGGCGATCTTCTCTGAAACAGTGACATTTGAGCAGATGTTTAAAAGAGAAGAAGGAGCCATTCCCACAGAGACCTCTGACTGGGGAGTTTAAGGCAAAGGGAAAAAAAATAGCCTTAGAATCAAGTTACTGGGACTTGTAGATCAATGTTTTTCAAATTGTGGTTTGTAACCAATTTGTGGGTCTTGAAATCAATTCAGTAAGTTGCAACAATTTTTTCGAGGTTCTTGAGACAGTTGGAAAGAATGCTCCTACCATGCCTTTTTATAAACAGAAAAGAATAAAATATAAAGATCAGAGTGCATTGTATATATTATGAATATAGTCTTCACAAAATGATTGCTTCATATGTGTGTGTGCACGAGTGTGTGTATGCATATATGAATCATGAAATAAAATGTACGCTTCTTCCAATGAGTCCCAATAAACGTGTGACAGGCACTATTGGAGAGCTTATCACATGCAGTAAGACACTGATGGAATGTTTCAGGCCATATATGCACATACAAAGAAAGAATGGGAACTGCTGAAAAGCTGGATCTATTGATCCATTCTCATTTTTTAAAGAAGATCAGATTTAAGTATTTGGAAAGCTGAAAATTCAGCCCCTAGGTCATGGGGCATTCTGGAGCTGGGTGGCCTCTTAAAGGTTTAACTAACCACCATTCTCCTTGAGTCACCCATCCTGCATTAAGCTGCCTTGGGAAAATTACAATAAAGATGTCCTCTTAGAAAGGACGGATTTCAACAGATGCCTTCTCTGCGGTGCAATGCATGGCAATAGCCTCACCAGGGTGACCAGTCGCAGTTTGGCAAGTGGGTTTCTGACTGGCTTCAGCCCCCACTTTTCCCATAGTTGAGTGCCCTTTACCCTGCAGGAAGTACATAACCACATGCAGGACCTCTGGGCATGCCCTGAATCCTGTTTTTTGCCTCACCAGTCATCCAACAGTATATGCTAGCTTGGATGGTAAATGCTTATTTGTTAGTCCTTGGGATTTTTAAGCACCACCAGTACCTAATATAGTGTCTGGTTTAAAATTATGCTAAAAAGTGAAGCAAGTAATTGAAGAATGAAATATCTAGGTGTCAACAAAGTGAATATATTATATGGTGATGTCAGAAACTTGTGTCCACAAGTTGCACATGGAACAGTCTAAAATAAAAGACAGCTGGAACAGCATCTAAAAGTCAGGTCAAGTTCTTTCTGGCACTCTGAAAGTTCCTCTTGGTTCCACTTGCTTCAACTTACTCTTCTCCTTGATTTCTTCTATTCCTTCTATTTCTTCCAGTTTGACTGTTGGCGGTTGCTGAGCCCCTGTTCTGACATTCCTACTGGACACTTCGTTCCAGCATAATTTTCCTTTACTCTTCAATTTTCACCTCTTTGTTTGCCCCCTGGCTATGATGGTTGATTGACCAATTTGACCAATCTCATGTGGCATATGTCTAACTCCCTGAGTCCCAACATCTCCCCTCCGATGACCTTGGCCCATCTCACCACCATCCCCTTCTTTTTTAGAGAGTGTGGAAGGGAAGAAGGGAGAAAGAGAGAGAGAGAGAGAGAGAGAGAGAGAGAGAGAGAGAGATATTGATTGCCTACCTCCTCACACTCCTCCTCACACTCCAGTGATGGAACCCAAAACCTAGGTACATGCCCTTGACCAGGAATCAAACCCAAAACCCTCCAGTGCAAGGGCCAAAGCTCACCCCTTTTATAGCACACACATTAACTTAACTTCCTATATTGTGCATTTGTTTTCTAAATGATATTAGTCATCTGGCATATCAAGCATTTTTAAAATATTTATATGACAGAACGTATAAGGCTGTAAAAATCAGCAGCCAATATTAAAATAATCAGAGTAAATTTACTTATTCTAAAATTGTCATTATTGAATTGCCATAAAGTGATTAATTTATACAGTACTTTCATACCAAAAATAAGAAAAGTGTTCCTTAAAATTCATATGACATTACTAGGGTCATTAAATAATTTAAAAAAGTATTTGTAGCCCATCCAGAGTGGCTCCGCTGGTTGACTGTTGGCTCATAAACCAAAGATCAGTGGTTCAATTCCTGGTCAGGGCACATGCCTGGGTTTTGGGATTGATCCCCTGTGGGGGCGTGCAGGAGGCAGCAGATCAATGATTCTCTCTCACATTGATGTTTCCCTCTCTCCCCCTCTACCTTCCTCTGACTCTAAAATGAAAATAAAAAATTAAATAATTTTTTTTAAAAAAAGGTATTTCTAAAGACAATTTTATCACAAAGATTTAGCACAGATTGCAGTTCTAAAAATGTATGTTTAGTTGTCAGGAAGAGAAACTAAAAAAACTACTGAACAAAATTCCAGCGCCTAAAGTAAGAGTTTCTGTTATGTAATACTGTGTGCTAGTTGAGAGATTCTGTGTCAATGCAAATATCAAAGAATATAAGAAGAAACTATGTCACATATTGGATTCAGTAGCACTATTGAAAAATAATGTTTATTTGTATGTTTGGTTTTTACTTTAGTTTATCAAGCATGATTGAGCTCCTTAAGAGACACAGATTTGGGGAATATCTCCATTCAAATCTAAGTAACTGTAAATGCAAATGGTCCTGTTAAATAAGGTCTTTCTGCCTGTGCCCCAAAAAATATTTTTTAAAAAGTGACTAAATTCAGAAAATTCAATGAGGAATCAGTCAGGTTTAAGAACAATTACTTAGGTCATGCTGCCTTAACTTGGTTTTTGCTCATGGAATCATTCCTTCAATTTAGAGGCAAATTGTAGATAATGAAAAAATCACCATGAATAAAGGCTTTCATTTGCTCTCATATGCATTCATTTCCTTTTGAATATAGACATGTACAAAAATATGTAAGTTATAATGTCTTTGGTATTATTGTTCTGCCCTTTTTCCCATAGCCACCTAACCATAGAGACATATAAACAGAATTATTATTATAGTTCTTTTTAATCGAACATTACTTTTCAATGGCACAAGATTGAGCTAAGGTGACATTGAAGGGTACAAAATCTAGTTGAGCCAAAACAACACAATTTAATTTTAAGGTGGTTGAAACTTCATCTTACATAGACTAGTAACTCTATCAGATTTACAGATAGCAGAAGAAATGCTGTTTTTTCTAAATATATTTTAAAATTATTCTGATATTGTTATGATTTTTGTCACTTGAAAATGTGTTTGCAGCCTCTCTATCTTATGTTTAAAAAAAAGAAAGAAGCCCTGACCGGTTTGGCTCAAGGGATAGAGCATCAGCTTGTGGACTGAAGGGTCCCAGGTTCGATTCCCATCAAGGGCATGTACCTTCCTTGGTTGCGGGCACATCCCCAGTGGGGTGTGTGCAGGAGGCAGCTAAACCGATGTTTCTCTCTTATCGATGTTTCTACCTTTCTATCCCTCTTTCTCCCTTCTTCTCTGTAAAAAAATCAATAAAATATATTTAAAAAAAAAAAAAAGAAAGACCCCTGGGATATAAGAATCAACTGTCAGAACAAGAAAGTTGGAAACCTTTTGATTCAAGCCTACACTGTTGAGAATATGTTATTCCAGCAAGATAAATCATTCATAGCAACTCTGTTCTTTAAAAACTAATAAGTATAATTTTAAGTTTTTAAATCAAAAGTTAAATGTATGAGATTTCTTTAATTATTTAGTTATACTAAAAATCAAGGGGTTCCCAGATATGGGGATTTTATGGACCAGAAAATGTACAAATAAAATAATATTGATATTTTCTTTCCAGTAAAAGCAATAAAACAAATAAAACAACCAACCATACAAAATAAACCTGCCATTTTTTGTTATTATAAGTTTTAAAAACCAGTATCATCTGACATCAAACAATTATGAGTGATAATCTTATAATTCTATGAATTGATCAAAATTAGGCTTATGAAAACTCATTATTTTTAATGTATTTTTTATTGCCACAACCATAAAAATTGAGTCAAGAACCACAATGGTCCAGACTGATGATGTCTGATAACCCACAATTATGAAGGTTTCTAAAGTGCTGACTGCATATTTTATTTGCATAAAGGAAGCTAAATAAATTAAGCCTAATTACCTGATCTAGGATCTAATCCCCTTATATGTGAAACTAGAGGCCTGGTGCACGAAATTCATGCATGGTTAAGGTCCCCAGGCCTGGCTGGCGATCAGGGCCGATCTGCAGGGAGACTGGGGGGTCACTGCTGGCACCCACCTTGTCCGACCTGGGGCCTGCGGACTGGGGGCAGCTCCTGCATTGAGTGTCTGTCCTCTGGTGGCCAGTGAGTGTCATAGTGACCAGTCGTTCTGCTGGTCATTCGATTTGCATATTTGGCTTTTATTAAATAGGAAGGGCATAAACTAGCACCTATCTCATTGAAATATAATGAGAATGCAGTAAGTTAATATACCTAACATCTTTAAAACGGAGTCTATCAGACAGGGTAAGTGCTTAGTAAATGTTAGCTATGTTTCCTATTGTCAAAGCAGCATTAAGGGCCTCATTACATCTGAGATTTCATTCATCTCTAAAATATACATCTCTCAAACCCACAATAAAATACTCAAAAGAAAAAAAAAGAATCATAAGCAGATATTGAACTTTAGTTTATGATATGCATACTGAAGTGTATAGGTGAAGGGTACTGATGTCTGCAATTTACTTTGCATCAAAAATTTTTAAAAAAGATGAATTGACAGAGGGATAAATACATGAATATCCAAGCACAAAGCAACTGCAATATAACACTAGTTGTAGAATCTAGGTAGTGGGAATATATGACATTCTTTTAAATTCCATGTGTTTTACATTTCCATAATAAAATAGAAAAAAATTAAAGGGTGAAAAACCAATCTTACATTTTTTAGCAGCTGTTAGTTAAAATAAGAAGTTATGAGATGCAGACATGGTTGCTAACATCTATGTAGGAGTTCCATAGCTATATTTAAGGGCAGGAATTCTGCTGCTTGCCTCCAGGTCCAAAATTACTAGTTGTGATGGTGTCCCTGTAGTATAACCATGTTTGCCCTGACCCTCACTTTAACCATGTATCAGAGGCTGTGGGAGGCCCTGGTGCCTGTGGGCACAATTTGGCATCTATTTCTGACTCACTTGACCAGGCTGAACCTAGAGCATGGAGAGTGAACCTGAGAGGAGACTAATGGTTAAGTCAATCTCCCGTCTGGAGTCAAGTTCTGGAAAAGCAGCATCAGTGCAATTTGATAATGTCCTATAGTGCATTCATTAAAAAAATGTGAAAGACAATAAAAACATACTCACTACATAACTTGTCACAAAATACCTGGTATGATACAGTTTTATTCCTGTTTAAAATATATTTTTTATTTTAAATAAATATTTTATGTGTGACAGACGGTTTTAAAGAGTTTATGTGTGTGTGCTTGTGGTATATATATATATATATGCACATATACATGTATATATTTATATATTGGATTCCTACTGGCTCTGTGACACTGAAATGTTTAAGATGTTGCTATTTTTCATAGTTATTTTTATCTCTTTATAATCTCAACTGAAATAGTGCTAAGTTTTGTTTGTTTGTTTGTTTTAATGGTTTGAGGTGTCCTGGCAATTAAACCTAAATAATAACTCATTGTGAACCAAGAGACAGTTGTTGTGGAGATTATTATGTCATCAGGAAAGAATTATGGTTTTATTTTAGAAATATAGAAAAAATACTTCAGTTGTTTAAAATTCAATTAAAAATAGAGTTGATCAGTTAAATATTTGGCATTCTGCAGGAAGTTTCTAGATATTTTAATGATGTGTCCTCTGCTGGATGCCAATTATTTTTTTAACTATATATATATATTCTCCCAGAATTTCTAGAATAAAATTATATTGTCTGCAAAAAATGATAGTTTTGTCTCTTCCTTAGCAGTATTTATACATTTTCCTATCTCTTTCTCACTGACTGAGACATGAAATACAACTGTACAGTCATTTCTTCCCTATGCATGGGTAGCTAAAGATCAAGTTCAGACAAAAATAATTATGCTTCAATTACTTTGATATTTCCAGCTAATCTTTCTTTTTCTGAATCATCCTGATAATAATTGCCATTCTTTTCTTTAATTCTATGTAAATATAGTTATCAGAGAGAATACTGTCCTTCAATGATATTTTTCCACATATGGTTAGGCCATGACCAGAGGAGAATCATTAAGGTTAACAAAAGCTAGAGGTGGTGATTATAAATGTGTTTATATGTTAAATGTGATTGCTTTTTGCCCAGCTGGTATGGCTCAGTGGTTGAGCATCAACCTATAAACCAGGAGGTCATGATTCAATTCCTGGTCAAGGCATATGCACAGATTGTGGGCTTGATTCTCAGTTTGGGGCATACAGGAGGCAAGGGGTCAATGCTTCTCTCTCATCATTGATGTTTCTATCTCTCCCTCTCTGAAATTAATAAAAATATATTTTTTAAAAATATGATTGTTTAGTGTCCTGAATACAGTTTCAAAAAAGCATAGAACAGGAAAATTTGGAGGCAGGGATGCTTTAAGAAATGTGCTCTTATGAGGGAGAAAATGGATGGTCAGGGCAGTTAAAAGATGCACTCTCAAGTGCATTCCAGGGCCAGGTAAGTGGCAGTCACTAGGTTCAGGACGTTTTTCTCCCGCCTCACCCTGACAATACCTCTGCAGGGTTTCCATTATTTTACTGTGCAGAAGTATGACTTTAGAAAAAAAGCCATATGAAAAATCATTTATCTTAATTTTCAATTTAAATATAGATTACAAATCAGATCTTCCACTAAGCACAATAGGGAGAAACTAAAGTGATGGAGAATCCTTCGCCCTGGTTTCCTGGCTTGAGAACACTGAGAATACAATACATCAAATATTTATTTTACATCAGACACTTTGGTGGCTGATTCATGCTATACATAAACCCTGCCCTCAAGAAGTTCGCAGATTATTTATTAAGTGAGGAAGATACTGGTATATGAACGGCATTTACAAAGTTGTGTTTTGCCAGATTGATCAGGGAAGTGAAAACTGAAGAGACAAAAGGCATACATTAGGAGGCATACTGGCCAAGTATGGGAAGAAGCAGAAAGACTAGGCCATTAATGGTGAGGGAGTAAGCAATGAGTGGCAGGCAAAAAAACCCACAAAAACAAACAAACAAACAAACAAAAAAACCACTTCAGTTCAAAACCTGACAATTCTGGGGGATCTATTTCTCTTCCTTTCCCACTCTCCCACCAAATCATTTATATATTTAACAAAAACAAATAGAATGATAAATTTCAAGTACAGAGAAACTGCTGTGACATCAACCCCAATAAACCTGACCCCATTCCAGTGTCTCTGAATGTCACAACCAAGCCAAAACCAGGGGATTGTTGATTCCCCAGTTTCATGTTGCTCCTTGGGCTTTAGCTCCCACATTGCATAGTTCAAATTCCAATAATACTATTTAGTACTTGAAGCATAGCGAGTGTTTGTAGTCCCAGGAACATGCCATGATTTCACAGCGCTGTGCCTTCTCACTTATGGAATACCAGCTGCTAGGCAGTGCTCTATTTAGACCACATGACTGCACTAGTGAGTTGATGGATAAATAAATGAATTTATTGTGGTCCTTCTTGGTTGGAATTTTTCAGAGTCTTAAATAGTATGTTTTGTTCTTGTAAATGGACCTTAGATAGATGGACCATTTAAACAAGTCTGTATTGGCACCATGTTAAACACTTGAATAACAAGGCCAAATCATTTATATCTCTGCCTAACAAAATAGCATACAATATTCAGAGCAAATTAGAAATTAAAAATATGTTTTAAGGTCATAGTACATAGCATGCTGTATTAGTTATTGGTACCTAGTAGGCATGTGATAGAAACCTGATAAACATTTGAAACTAAGAAGAAAAGAAAGCAGAAAAATAAGAAAGCAAGCAAGCAAGAAAGAATAGGAAAGAGAGAGGTAGTTTGGATTTAAAAGTCAAAGGTATGATCTTCTCACATGTTTTTAATGCAAGAAACCCTTATATAGATCATATCTTAGAAAAAAATGTAAAGAAACTATATCATGTAAAGAACACATATTATCCATTCCATTAGGCCTACACAGACCTATTGATTGCTTGCTGCATGTTTGGATTATGTTAGGTGATGGAGGCATCACAAAGAACAAGGTCTGTCTCTTATGGCTTTACTTCTGTCAGTGAAGACAGATAACAGGACAATTTTTCAAATGGTGTAAGCAATATGAAGACGACAAAACAGGATATTGTGATTGAAAGAGCTAGACAGGGCGTTTGGCTACTTTAAATAAGGTGATTGAGACAACCTTTGTGAGGAGGTAATGCTTGGGTCGAGATGTGGATAAATGAAGAAGAAATGGAATGAATGAAAATAAAGGTATAAAATGAAGACAAGTTAATAGGGACTTAGAGGGAATATTCACAAATTGATGGGAAGCTAATGGAGAAAAGGTAGTAAGCGTGAACATGACTGTTGTTAAAGGCATGGGCCACACTATACACATGCCCTGAGGATTGTGAAGTTCCCCCCATGTTTTATGATTGCGATTCACATAATTGGCACCAGTTGAATTCCATCACCTTGGTTTCCATCAATGACATATATAATTGAGTAGTGCTCAGTTCAGTTAAACAAGCATTTCCTCTCTTGAAATCTGTCAGCAATGACTTTTTTTATTTGACACCAAAGCAATGGCAAGAAAATAAAAAACAAACAAGTGAGATTACATCAAACTATAACGCTTCTTTATAACAAAAGAAACTCATAACAAAATAAAAAGACAGCCTATTAAATGGGAGAAAATCATATATCTAATAAGGGATTAATATTGAAAATATATACAGAACTAAAACAACTAGATAACAATAAAACAAAACAATTTGATTTAAAATGGGCAGAGGAGCTAAATGGGCTTTTTTTTTCTCCCAAAGATGTATAAATGTACAGGTACATTAATTAATTAATTTTAAAATATATTTGTATTGATTTCAGAGAGGAAGAAAGAGTGAAAGAGAGCTAGAAACATCAATGATGAGAGAGAATCATCAGTCGGCTACCTCCTGTGCACCCCTACTAGGGATTGAGCCCACAACCTAAGCATGTGCCCTAACGGGAAATCGAACCGTGATCTCCTGATTCATAGGTTGATGCTCAACCACTGAGAAACACTGTCTGGGGCCAACAGGTACATTTAAATAGATCTCTAGATGCTGATGGGGAACATCTTAGACCAGCGGTTCTCAACCTGTGGGTTCTCAACCTTTGGGGGTCGAACGACCCTTTCACAAGGGTCACCTAAGACCATCGGAAAACACATATATAATTACATATTGTTTTTGTGATTAATCACTATGCTTTAATTATGTTCAATTTGTAACAATGAAAATACATCCTGCATATCAGATATTTACATTACAATTCATAACAGTAGCAAAATTGCAGTTATGAAGTAGCAACGAAAATAATTTTATGATTGGGGGTCACCACAACATGAGGAACTGTATTTAAAGGTCACGGCATCAGGAAGGTTGAGAACCACTGTTTTAGACATATTCCCCCTCCCCCCAGCTACTGCCCTGGAAGAAAGCTGCTCCTCTAGAAATGCCAAATCTCTACTGAATTCTTTAAACAGCTTTTGACCATGACAGAACCATTTTAAAGTGTTACCTAATATGTCCTTTATAGTCTTCAAAATTTTTCTTTTTTTAAAAATGTATATTATATAACTTTGCATATATATAATTTATAAAGTTATAAGTAAACTTTATCATTTAGGCACACGTGGCAAAGAGGAAGAATGAAAATATGGTTTGCGGTTTGCCTTATTAGGCAGACATTCTGCTGACAGAAGCCTGAGACATTGTTAGATTTCTAATATTAGTCACGTCTTAGATTCCAAGATAGCAGTGAATTTGCTTGACCCAGATATGATGGGGATCCTCTCTGACGAATATTTGCAATCATTTTTGCATCTTTCCTCTGAAAATTTTTACTCCTCTTCTGATTTGATTTCATAACTGAAAATTAAATGGAAAACCATACCTTTTTAAAATTTCTATGATTATACTAGTACATGCTGCAATTTGTTAATCTGATGTGTCCATTGCCATTTTACACACCCTACTTATAGTCCATTGACTTTGGGGAAAGTTACTGAAGCATTGCTCTCAGTTCAAGGCAGCGCATACCTATGGTGAGGATGGAGGTCTCAGGTGCATGTGTTGGAGTGTCTGTATTAGACCCTAATTAGCTCTCCTGTCTGAAACTATTAAACTACTGTGCAAGCCTTGGCTGGGTAGCTCAGTTGGTTAGAGAGTGGTCCCCATATGCCAAGGTTGCTGGTTAGATCTCCGGTCCCGGCACATACAAGAGCAACCAATGGGTGCATAAATAAGTGGAAAAATAAATCAAAGTTTCTCTCTCAAAATAAGTAAATAAATAAAAATATTTACAGGAAAACAAACAAACAAAAAAACTACTGTCCCATTCATCTCACCTGTCATTGGAGTAATTCTTTTAAGAACCTGTATCTCTGCTATCTATATTCTTAATTCAGCATAAGTGGCTAATGAAAACATGATATAGTTTGCACATTTCTCTGGAAAGAGGATTCAAAGATTTTTTTTGTCAACATTTAATAATTGGTTATTTTCACACTAAGACTAATGGTTGAGCATTTGCGGAGTTTTATTCAGATAGAGATAATGATAAGTTGAGAGGTTAATCTTTAAAGTATGAGTTTGTTGTCTCGACTCCCCCTTTTTCAAGTGTTTGCTGTTTCCTACCTTCTTCCATATCAAAGTCATTAAATATCATTAATACTATCAGTTTTCTCTTCCAAACTAGAGCAAGGCCAAGTATGCTTTTCCCTGGAAGAAAATATAAATTTTTAAAAAATTCATTTGCATTAATGGATTCATATTCATTTGTTTATTTGTTCCTTCATTACTTCGTTTATTTATTGGATTCTTAAACCTACTTTCTAATCAAAGCTTGAAAGACAATCTAGTACCATTTAAAAGCCTGTGGGTTAGGTCCCAGAGACCTGGATGCAAATCCTAGCTTTATAACTAATTGTGTGCGCCAGAAAATTTAGCTTTCTTAGACTTAGCTTCCTCATCTAAAAATTGAATGAATTAAATCAATAGCTACTTATCTTAATTAGTTCATAGACCTCTTGTAGAATTTCATAACTATAAACTCACTCTCCAGAAATGAAAAAAAAAAATCCTCATATTCACAAACATACAATTTTGCACTGATTTATTGGAACTCATGGAATTCTAAAATCTGTGCTTAAGCAGTGGTTCTCAATCTTCTGGCCCTTTAAATACAGTTCCTCATGTTGTGACCCAACCATAAAATTCTTTTCGTTGCTCATAACTGTAATGTTGCTACTGTTATGAATCGTATGTAAATATCTGATATGCAGGATGGTCTTAGGCGACCCCTGTGAAAGGGTCGTTCGACCGCCAAAGGGGTCTCTACCCACAGGTTGAGAACCCCTGGCTTAAGGGATTCATAGGCTCCTGGTTACGAACCACTGAACTAGATGGTCTCTACCTTTAGAGCTACATAAACCTTGCTACATAAAGTGTAGTTCACACAGTAACAGTTCACCTCTGAGTTTGTTAGGCATCCCAGATCCTGGCCCAAACCTATTGATTAAGAAACATCCGTTTTAACAATATCTTCAGATGACTCATACAAATATTAAAGTTTGAGAACACAGCGATCATGTAAAAGCACAAAGGAAGATAACAATAATTATTACTTTCTTTTTCTCCACAATGTCCCCAAATACAGACAAACCACAGCAGGGGTTTTTAATTTGGAACTTAGATCCAGGAGCCATCCAATGAAACAAAAACCTTAAGATTCTGCATTTTGTTTTAATCAAAGAAGAAACACTTATTTATATTATGTGATAATGTTTATGTTAAAGATAATCTTGATTAAATACACACATTTGGGGGAGCTATCACCACTAATGGCCCCACTCACAAAATGGGAAGAGAAAAACTGAAATGTTAGTTTGGCTATGTAATTCTAATGACAGTCGTTTATGTGAATCACTTAGCATTTATATCTAATAACCATACAGGACAATAATGATTACGCAATCTACGGATAGACTCACTGCATCTGATTACCACTGATGTAGGTTTTCTTTCATTATAGTTGCAAATCTCAGAGATGCCTTTAGTCTTCAGAATTTGTTATACTTATGGCAGGAAAATCTGCTCAGAACCTTTCCAAATCAGAGCAAATATTAGTTTAAAAGGGTACTTTAAACATCAAAACTAGTTTATTATATTAAACTACTTAGTATTTATATAGAATCTCTTTTTAAAGTGTAAATGTATTTTTGTTTGTTTGTTTTTAATATATTTTATTGATTTTTTACAGAGAGGAAGGGAGAGGGACAGAGAATTAGAAACATCGATGAGAGAGAAACATCGATCAGCTGCCTCCTGCACACTCCCTACTGAGGATGTGCCCACAACCAAGGTACATGCCTTTGACCAGAATCGAACCTGGAACCCTTCAGTCCGCAGGCCGATGCTCTATCCACTGAGCCAAACCGGTTAGGGCTGAAGTGTAAATGTTTTTATTCAAAACACATAAAGGATTTAAAACCATATGATTCATTTGTAGGGGTTAGACTTGCACTTTCATACTATATCTGCCTCAAATTAAGGTAGCTTTTGAGTTTGTCCTGGATAGATGCCACATTAGTCTGCAAATCTGTGAATTCCCATATTTGCAGACTTCTTAAAATAGAAGGAACTAAATGTATTAGAAGAATGTGAGATGTATAGATTAAGGGATAAAAGAAAACCAAATAAGATAAAGAGGAATAGGTTAAGGGTGGCAAAGGAAGTAGAGATAGAAATGAACTGAGTATGAATCTTCATGAATAAATTCACAGTGACATTTACTGAGCCAAGAAAAGAAATGAGAGGAAATAAGATGTTTTTAAAATATTCATGCACCTTTTGTCATACCAATAGTAGTCATTCAATAATGCTTCACAATGAAATTAAATCAGTATCTCTCCTTTCTTCCCACTCCCTCCCTCCTTTTCTCCCTCCCTCTTTTGTTTTGTAGTAGTAGAAAGGGTATTCTAGAAAGGGTATAATATATTAGAGAAGATGGCTGAATCATTTTATTTCCAATAAAGATTTCTTATGTTTAGTAACTCTATGACCTCATCTGAGTTAATTGAGTTGATGGTTATTCATCCCTCTCTGGTAAGAGCTTTTAGAAAACAGATTTGCCTATGCCCTCTTATTTAAGTCATTGCTTATCTCCTCTTATCTAAGTACTTTTAGTTTTCTAATGCATTTATCGCAGCTTTGTGAATAATGGGCAGGTGCTGCCCAAATAAATCTTTATTATAAATTTAAAAGCTGAAAAAGCAAAAAAAAAAGTAAGGTTAATTTCTCTTTCTTTACCCTGGGTGAAGCGTTTTGCACTCATTAAACAAGGACTCTTGCCTGTGTTCAAGGCAAGGGCAAGGTTGGTGTCCAGATGGGCAAGATGGAAAAGGTGTATCAGCCATGGGCAAACTACGGCCCGTGGGCCGGATCCGGCCCGTTTGAAATGAATAAAACTATTGAAAAAAAAGACCGTACCCTTTTATGTCATGATGTTTACTTTGAATTTATATTAGTTCACACAAACACTCCATCCATGCTTTTGTTCTGGCCCTCTGGTCCAGTTTAAGAACCCATTGTGGCCCTCTAGTCAAAAAGTTTGCCCACCCCTGGGTAGGTGATGGTTTCCTAATCACAGAGCTAAATTGCCACTATGAGTAGAAAGTGTCTGAAAAGAACCATTCTTTTCTGTAGCATCTCAAATTGATTCATGCCCGTTTATTTATTTGCTAATCTAGAGCATTTATCTTGCTCTTTTACATGCTAGCTGTTTGTTGAATAAAGACAATTATTCAAGCAAGTGGTGTAAAAACATGCACTGTTCTTTTTTTCTATGTGATTTATACTTACAAACCATTTAGGTATCCGTTCATTGTTTTGTTTTTTTTTTCTTTTGCTCTGCAGATTTGATTTCATATTTATATATCATTTCTTAGGTAAAGCAGGGACTGTCCTAGTGGGTAATATGGTTTTAGAGAGCCAAAGCATAATGCCACATACAATTATCTTTTCGTGATGACACACTCCTTTTAACAAGTTTAACGATGATGTATATCTACCTCTTCCCAAGTAGATGCAGAGATTGCCTCTGCTCCTGGGCCTGCTTCATGCTGAGGGCTGAAGTGCTCCAGGATGGAGCCAAAGGACAAGAGGAATCCACAATGATCAAAAATAAAATAGGAATAAGAAGAGAATATTGGAGAAACTAAGATGGTGGCATAGGTAAACACCGGAGATTGCTGCCTTGCACAACCACTTCAAAAATACAACTAAAAGACGGAATGGACATCACCCAGAACCAAAGGAAGGCTGGCTGAGTAGAAATTCTACAACTAGAAGGAAAGAGAAAAGCATACTGAGACTCAGAGGAGGTGCGGTGCGGAAGTAAAATACTAAGGTGTAGAGGTGCGTGCGGAGTGGGCTGGAGGCTGAGGCACGGTTGCCTTTTTCAATCGGGAGGGAGTCTCACACTCCTGATGGCTCTGAACTCCAGTCCGGGGTGAATCTCTGGGGACCCAGACTCAAAAGGGAGAAACTGGACTGTCTGGCATCGGTCGGAGAACCTGGAGAACCTAGCAAGAGAACATGGACACAGAACTTGGCTGGAGATTGTGGCTAGAGATCCTGGCAAGGCTGCTGATCAACTGAATGCTGTATCCGTGTCATTCCTTCTTCGCCGACTCCGGCCGCACCTATGGGGAACCCCTGGACCTGCTGGAGCTGGACCCCAGCACGGAGCGGGCTGGCGGCTGAGGGCGTGTTTGTCTTTTTCAATCGGGAGGGAATCTCAGGCTCTGAGCTCTAGTTCCGGGCAAGTCTCTGGGGACCTAGACTCATACAGGAGAAGCGGGATTGCCTGTCATCGGTCGGAACTCGAGGGCAGCTTTCTCTGGGAGATACTTGCAGCGATTGCTGGGACATGAAAAGCAGACCCTCTGAAGGCAGGACTGAGAGCAGCCATAACTGCTCGCTCCGCCCACCCTGTTGAACCCCTGGGACTCGCCCCGCCCAAGCCTTGCATGCAGGCATTTGCTCGATAGCCTCAGGCAGAGGCTAGATTAGCACCTCACTAGAGATCAGGACATAAATTCTCCCATTGCAGACACAGCTGATTCTCACAGCCAATTGGCCTGAAGGTCAAATCCCCCCCAGTGTTACCTACAACAATCAAGGCTTAACTACAACAAGACTGTGCACAAAGACCACAAGGGGGTGCACCAAGAAAGCATAAAAAATGCGGAGACAAAGAAACAGGACGCAAATGAC
>NW_006383008.1:2233286-2235191 GCF_000327345.1 Myotis davidii
ACTGGGTAGAGAGGAGTTGTGGGGGGAAAAAAAGAGGAACAAATGTAATAATCTGAACAATAAAGATTTAATTTAAAAAATAAAATAAAATTTAGATTAAAAAAAAAAAGAGAGAATACTGGAAAAATACTACAAAGGAAGGGCAGATCTACCCTGCTCAGCTAGCTCTGTATTGGATTCATCTTTCCTGTCCTCTTGTTTGTCTCATGGTTTCCCCTCCCAAGGTGGAAGTCTTTGCGTTTGTCTTTATAGCAAATTTAGGAATTGACATTTTCTGAAGTTAGAATATTTAAATCAGTTAGATATGCATATGTGAGTGTGTCTCTATCTGTTCGTGTATATATTTATGGATGTGTTATACATAAATATGTTTATAAGTGGATGTATGTGTCCTACATTTGAATGTGAGTATATTTGTATGTGTACTTAGATATTCATCAGTTTGTGTTTGTATGTACAGAAGTATGTATGTATATGGGTATTTGAATGTGCATGTGTGTTTATATTTTGGTATATCAGAAAGACAAATTTGAGATAAAAGCTCATCTGCATAATTTTTGGGTTGAAAATAAACTTTCTAATTCATTCTGGGCTGTATATATTCTGGTCTATGTCAATAAACTTGTGTGCTTCAGGAGAATAATTTTAGGATGAAGGCAAATTGACCTTGGACAGTTTCCAAGGATTTGGTCAATTTCCAGGCTAGGTAATTAATTGTGACTTGTATGTTTTCTGGACCCTGCCATTTCAATTTAATGAGGATTCATTTTCTCTTATAAGCAATTTTTTTTCTATCTATGGATTGCTTTCTCCCATTGTAGGTGGTTCTTTCTCACCAGCAAGAAAAATGTCTCTATTCAATAGAAGAAGTTCACTAACTACTTAGCAGCTTTAATTAGAAATCAAGAAGTTCTTAGTAAGCCTTAGAGATGAAGTACAATTACTTTTCTTCCATAAAATTCAACCCAATATATTCAAAATCTTACAGCAATGCTGAGCAATGGTTATGAAACTACTGATAATAAATGGGCTCCAATATCTTTCATACTTTTACCAGAAGAGTTGTTTGCTTTTAAACTCATTTTCTGTTTATCTGCATAAGGTATAATTAATTATACATTGCAGAGAACTGAAAATCACATGTACTTTTTCTTAATAGGTTGGATTGTTTTCTGGTTAGCAGCATATAAACTTCCTTCTGGGAATCACAAAATTGTTGTACTGAGTTGAACTGGATGCAAATATGGCCTGAAGTTTTCGTGCCAGTCCTGTAATAATATGTACTGTTCATCTACTCCTCAGGTTGCCATTAGGTATGAAAGCACATATCTCAGTGGGATGCTGTTATCTCTAAGATTACACAGCCTGCATACACACAGGGCCTGGCTTACATCTGGACCCTGAAACATTTTGAGAATGCGTGAACATGGAAATAATAATGAAGTGACTCCCAGTATTCATACCTGATTAAGAACAGCTAGTTCTGAATGGAGGAAACAAATTTTACTGTCCACTTTTATGTATAGAAAATTATAGTAAATTCCCCCCAATAATTTATTTTAACATTGAAATTTCTAACCTATATTTTTCTCAGATTCTTTTTCACTAGGTATCAATGAGAGTACATTGAAATAAGAATTAATGTACTTCAGACTTATTCAGATATTTTTATTTTTATAAATACGGGAGAGCACAAATGCAGTCCCCCACTACCACAAATTATGCAGTTGAGTTTCCCACATTTGGGGAAATTGCAGTGGTCAGCACATCCAGAGTGCAATGGATAAGCCTCACCCTGGGGAACCACCTTCGTGATCATGGTATCTCCCCTGCCAGGTAAGTATTATTCAGATTTTTAATAAGCAATATTTAACCACATTTGAATATTCCTTCCTTCCTTCCTTC
>NW_006383008.1:2235297-2239439 GCF_000327345.1 Myotis davidii
CCCCTCCCTCCCTCCTTTCTCCCAAACATCCTCTTATCTTTCTTTCTAGTTGTTCCTTACTTTGCTACAAATTTAAATGCATTATGAGAAAAAAATAATTTGCTGGCCAAATAGGAAGGGAGACACAAAATTAAGTAAGAGCATTCATAAATTAAATTGTATAATTTAAAAATATATACCACAGCCTCTTAACCATTATTAGGGACAAAAATTTGACTCTGAACCTCTTAGCAACCACTGAAAGGGGGAATTACATAACCAATAAGATCAGTAATAAAATCAGTATGACTCCTCTGAAAGCAAAGAGGAGAAATATTTCTTCTGCAGATCATTATAAAAGGACCCTGCATAATGTTATGAGCTGAATTTTTCATAGTATCTTTATTGCATTCAACACTATATTCCATAGGGTGCAAAAGAGATGGAAAATAAGGTGAGAACAAGGTATTCCTGGTGTATAGGTCTCAATTTTAAAGTATCTAAAGGCAAGCTTGGAAATTGGAAAGCCATAGGCCAAGTTTGGTCTCAGCTCTGCTGCACTTGTCTTATTTTTATTTAGTTAGTTTGCATGCCTGGGGATCAGTGCTTCTCCAACTAATTGCAGCGAAGCACTAGTTTTATTTTTAAATGTTCTATTCTTCATGAATCAATAGTTTTCTAAAATGCAATTACAAATAAATTAGACAAGAAATGAAAAAGACACTAATATAAGCCCACATTTTTTATTATTAGATTTAAGAGACAAATTACTTTGAGCTTCCTATAAAATTTTCTAAATCTTCCTCACATTTTCTACTTCTTTCACGGTCCTGTAAGAGACACTTTGCAAACAAACTTGGGCCTGCAAAACTGATTTAAGTAGCACCCATGTCTCGATGATACAAGTTACTGTGGTACAAATACTAGTATTCAGTAGTATCATCTAAGGATACACCATCTGTTAAAAAAAGCAGTGTGCAGTTGGTGAGGACAGATTATCTTTTAACAGTCCAAGTCGCTGCACTGTATTATATTCTTGGGGGACAACTACTCTAATTCTTTATGGAGATTAGCTGTCTCTGTATATTTCTCATCTTGGCTCCAGCACACTATCTCTCCAACAAGTCTTGTAACCCCTCTGAATTACCATACTCTTATCTACTCATCAATCTAAAGAGTGTATTCCAGTAACAGGCTTACTGGAAGATCAAATGAAATAATGTTACAAAACATATAAAAGTAAAGTACATTTCAATGATTCCTCATAAGTTATACACAGTACAGAAATGATTATTTCACTTATTTTTAATTTCTTGTCATTTGAACATTTGTGTATATCGTATTAAACATGCAACTTAGCTTTTGCAAATAACATTCCAAAGTGTTGATGTACATTATTTCATTTGATCTTCTCTGTACTGGCATAATATACAAGCTTATTTGTACCACATTATGACCTTACAGCATCACATTGGTTTGATATATTTATATGTTTCCACCGCTGCATTACTCTGAAACTGGTTATTTATTAATCTTCATACTCCTAGTGCCTAGTTCCCCAACCAATGCATGGAAGACATTCAATAAATATTTGTAGAGGTGAACTGAAGGTAACAATGTTCATTAATGTTGAACTTACCATGAGATATTTTAGAAAATTATGTCTCATGAGGAATAAATGAATGGAAGATGTGTAAAATATTTGCTTAGCTATAGGTATGTAAATATCCAAATTCTGATGCCCCTTACTAGTTTTGTGACATCTTGAAGCATTTATTTATTTCAATTTTTTTTACATTTTTTATTAAGTTATTACATATGTGTCCTTATCCCCACATTTCCCCTATCCCCCCTACCCCCACTAATGCCCTCACCCCGCTGTTGTCTGTGTCCATTGGTTAGGTTTATATGCTTGTGTATAAGTCCTTTGGTTGATCTCTCCTCCTTACCCCCACCCTCCCCTACCTTCTCTCTGAGGTTTGACAGTCTGATCGAAGCATTTAAAAATACTTTATATTTATAGTGAAACTTATACATTTTATATAGCTTGTACACTTTTAGAAATTGAGAGGTGGGTCACAAAATTAAATGCATAGCTTTGTTTAAACATCAAAATCTAGGAGTCACATACCTATATTATCTAGGGACTTCTACCCCTAGATTAGAAATTTCAAAGCCTCTGACTTTTCTCCTTTATTAAAGAGGTAGACTCAAGATAAGCATACTTCCCTTTACCTTTAGCCCTTATGCACATTGGTTCTTACTTCATTTCTCTGTCAGATTGGTTTTTTTCCCCTCTGATGTTCAAATGACTGTTGCTTGTGCATGCCTGTCTTTGCAGTTTTGGTCACTACTGTGCGCCGATCATTATTACTGTTACTAGAGACCTGGTGCATGAAACTCGTGCACGGGTAGGGTCCCTAGGTATGGCCGGCGATCAGGCCGATCTGTGGGGTAACCAGTAAGGCGATTGGGGGGGCCCCCACTGGAACCCACCTTGACCAGCCTGGCACCGCTTGCCGGCCCTGCCCTCCCACTGCTATCGCTGGTCGCCTCCGGCTGCAGGGCAACCAGCAGGGCAATTGGGGGCCCCCCACTGGCACCCACCTTGACTGGCCTGGGGCTTGTGGGCTGGGGCCAGCTCCTGCATTGAGTGTCTGCCCCCTGGTGGTCAGTGTGTGTCATAGTGACTGGTTGTACTGCAGTTCAGTCAATTTGCATATTAAGCTTTTATTATATAGGATAACCAATACGGCCAACCCTGTCTGGTGCACTTCTCCCCATCCTTTTTCCCCCCTCTAATTTTCAGTTTCTCCTGCCTTCTATTGCTTACTCATGTTCCAAAAACAAAACCATAAGCAACAAGCCTTCTGGAAGGGGAAGCTCCCTTTCTTCCTATGCAGTGAACTTGAAGGGTCAGATGAAGTGACAGACTTTCCGGCCCTTGTTCTGGGTCTGCTGCTTCATGGGCTGACTGCAGCTTCAGTTCCAGGCCTGTGTTCTTCTGGTTTTATCCCAGAGATATTTTGGAAATTTGAGAATTCTAAATTCTTGAATTATGACCAACTGAAATTTTGCTATTTTTCTCATAGTACATAGGGCTTTGGTAACCATTCTGTCCCTACATTGCCTTGTTGCTTTAATAGAAACATTAACAAAGGAATACTTTAGAATTGAATAAGATATATGTTTTATTTAGGAGAATAAAAAGGCTGGAGTACATCAGATATAAGACAAATAGGGTTTCATGGGAGTCATGGAAGGTCAGGAGATGATTTTGACTTCTTTGGAGCATTTTTATTTTTAAGCAATATGTTTAATTGGATGATTTCCACAAACTATACACGAAGTCTCTAACCATGGCAATTCAGTGAAGTAAAAAAACATTAAGTTACAGGGTGGAGGAGGCAGCACCAGTGGTAGCACCTTCCAATATTGGTTGGGCCTAAGGGGGATGGGGGTGGGGCGGGGGAGGAAGGTTTCTTTTTAAACCAAACCCCTCATATCAAAATACAAAAGAATTACTCTGATTGATATTAAATTGTATTGAAAACAAAATGGCCTAAAAAGCACATACTATTCTATATTGGGGTGGAAATGGGAGGAAAGAATGAGCCCTTCTAAGCAGGCGGGGAGACAGTTGGGAAAAGATTCTGTGGCTGTTTAAAGGATAATGGCAAGTTTGCACAACAAAGGAAGAGATGAAGATAATACTTTGCCAGGGTTCTTGTTCCAGCATCTAGAAGGGTTCAGCAATCTGGAGAAGGGCTGTGTGTAACTTAAATAAGAGTCCAGAGATGAAGCATAATTTTGAAAGGCATTTGGGGGTCAGAGGAGCCTAGCTAAAGAAACTAAGTTCTCCTTGTCTCAGGACCCCTTGCTATTTATTAACACAAATTGTCCTAAGGAGAGGTGGAAATATACACTTCAAAGGGTAGGGTTAGGTACAGAATCCATCGTCAGATTGGAAGAATTTGCCTATGGCTGTTCAGGTGTTTGGCCAGGAGGAGGCAATAACATGTAGATTAAGATGCCCTAAGCTGTCTGGCAGCAAACAATCATTCCTTTTCAGGTTTGGGGAAATGCCTTTAGCCATTCCCAACAGGCGATCAAGTTCCATCAACCTTTCCATTAAACTCTTGCAATTATGACATGCTGGAATT
>NW_006383008.1:2239459-2243942 GCF_000327345.1 Myotis davidii
GATAAAGACAAATATTTACCTAAGGTAACAATTTTCAACTCTGTGTGCTCCAAGAAGCACACTGTTGTGCTGCAAGAATAAAACATGTGATACCTGAGAATTTAATCAGGGGCACTGACCTCTTTTCCTTAGGTTGTCAAATAAAAAGAAATGATGACAGCCAATACAAAAGCAGTTCAGTGTGAATGAATCAAAAGTATACCTTTTGTTTGTCAGATCGGCAAAAAATACAATATATTTTTTGGTATGCCACAGAATTTTAGTAATTAGTTTATGTGTGCCATGAGTTGAAAAAGTTTGAAAATCGCTGACTATGTCCTAATAGAGCTCCATGGTAGCACTGCACTATTTTTTATAGAAGAAAAGCATAGATCTGTGATTAGACATAACTGGGTTAATATTCCCATCTGACAATATACTAGCTGAGACACCAATGTAAAATACCTTTAACTCTATTTCCCATTATGTAAAAATTTTGCATGATTGTTGTGAATGTGAAATTAGATAATATGCAGAAATCCCTAAAACACTGACTGCCACTATAAATTCTCAGTGTACTGAGAATTAAATGTACTTTCTCCATAATTATTAATTTGAAAAGACATAAGCATTTCATTTTGTAATAATGAAATGAGTGTGTTTTCCAATCATATATATATATATATATGTGTGTGCGTGTGTGTCTGTGTGTGTGTATGTATGTATATATATATATATATATATATAGCAAGTGACATTCACTCTTCTGTGCCAACTAGGAGAATTTTGAACTCTCCTGAATAATATATAACAATGCAGGAAGAGCATATAATGAGCATGAAGAGCTAATATGAATCATGCTTTCCATGGCAAAATTAAGCAGAAACATGGGAAATCGTAATGTAAATATCTGATATGCAGGATGTATTTTCATTGTTACAAATTGAACATAATTAAAGCATAGTGATTAGTCACAAAAACAATATGTAATTATATATGTGTTTTCCAATGGTCTTAGGTGACCCTTGTGAAAGGGTTGTTCGACTCCCAAAGGGGTCGCGACCCACAGATTGAGAACCGCTGTACTACAATAACACAAAACAGACATTTCTGATACCCTGTGGTTTAGGCTCAAACTTCAACTTCCTGACATAAAAATTCTCAATTCTTTGGTATGCCTTACACTATAACTTACATGGTCAGGAGTAACTAATTAATAGCCTACGGAAACACTTTAAATACAATATATTTGCTTTAAAAGTTTCCTTCTTGCTTTTGGTCTTCTTGAAAATTCATCAATCTTACCTCTCCCATGTTTAAAGCATCCCATCATTAGGAAATAGCACGGATGAACCTATATCATCCTATATAATAAAAGGGTAATATGCAAATTGACCATAACAGCAGAGAGACTGGGAATCACTGGTCACTATGACACACACTGACCACCAGGGGGCAGATGCTCAATGCAGGAGCTGCCCCCTGGTGGTCAGTACGCTCCCCCAGGGGGAGCTCTGCTCAGCCACAAGCCAGGCTAACAGCTGCCAGTATAGGGGTGGTGGTGGGAGCCTCTCCCACCTCCTCAGCAGCGCTAAGGATGTCCAACTGCAGCTTAGGTCTGCTCCCCGCTGGCAAGTCGACATCCCTCAAGGGCTGCCAGGCTGCCAGCGAGATGTCTGACTGCCAGCTTAGGCCCAATTCCCTGGGAAGCAGGCCTAAGCCAGCAGGTGGTCATTCCCTGAGGGGTCTCAGACTGAGAGAGGGCACAGGCTGGGCTGAGGGACCCTCCCAAGTGCACAAATTTTTGTGCACCAGACCTCTAGTACCATACATAAGGAGCCTACCAAAACAAGCATTTATTGAAGTCCTTTGTTTTTGTTGGAAAACAATTTCCCAGGGGTCTCTCACATTTCTGCACATTTTATAAAAAAGCACTGCCTACTTTTGTTCTGAACTATTTTTAAAAAGATATTTGTAAAGCAAATAGTGTTAGAAGATAGAAACAACATCTCCTTCCAGAGCAAGGGGAAGCAAGCTAACCATTCATTTAAAAAGTTTGGCTTGGTATTTCTTAAATTCAGTCCCTTTCTTATGTTTAGCTATGATCTGGTCTGTCCTGTGTTGCCTTATGGAAATTGGGGACCAGTGCTAAAATCAGATATTCTTCCTGCTGCTGTTGCTGTGTATGACAAATTTTCCTTCATCTCTGATCCAGATGTCTAAAGTCTTCTAGCAGCATGCATGAATCTGTGGCAGGCTTTCCTGTCAGCTTAAAAGCAGAGTAACATCTCAGACCCTGCGGAGGTTTTGATAATGTTGCTGATGAAGAGGGGATGCTGACAGAGACATGGCTTTCTTTCTGGAAAAGAGAGAATGAGGGACACACAGGTACTTTAATGGAGTCTGAGGGAAGTCTATGGGAATCAGTAGAAATTATATAGTCAATTGGGCAATAAATAAATGAGTTTCCATGGTTTTGCTTGGTAATGAAGGGAGACTGAGGAGGTTGCTGCAAGCTAAGTAACAAGAAATATATAAAATACAAATGCCAAAATGCTGTTTTGTTGCTAATTCCTTCCTAAGTAGAAGGACCTCCTTGCCAGTCCAATAGCCAGGCTCTGATCTTCAGTACTACTTATGACTTAGTACTAAGATTTGTACTGGGTAGGCAGAAGGCTGCTCTCCCGGCAGTGAGGGAGAAGCGCACATAAATTGAGAGTGAAAAGGGGAACTCCATGACCATAAACCAGGTGAATCATTAAGTTTGACTGGTTCACATGTGAAAAGAGGAGGTATGGAGCATATTGTTTGTTCAGGAATAATGATAAATAATAGGTTGTCTTATGGCTAAACCTCTTCTTCATTCTATCATGTTAGTAAAATCTCTGATTTTTTAATAGTGAATTCTGACTGCTATAAGGATGCATTGGATGCCTTAGGGAAATTTTCCTGAAACAGAAATCTTCCTGTGGGAAACTATAGATGAGCCATTGGCTACCATCTGAGCACTTACTGCCTTGGATTGAGTTTTGAATTCTGATGGAGCTGACTGACTAAAGAATAGGATAGAGACCCTTAGAAATCTAGATAAATTCTTAAGGTCATCACCATTGTGCAAGAAAACTCCCCCAACCCTGATACTGAAACCATCAGGAACTTAAAAGATGTTATGTAGAGAACAGGATAGCAAATGTGCAAAATTAAGGTGAATGCCTTAAAGAAGGTCACCAGTGTGTGAACCAAAATTGATTCAGTCAAAGGTCACACATCCCATGGTTCTAGCGAAAAAAGCAAGTGGCTATGTTTTTGAGTCCAGGGATTCCGAAGGCTGACATAGGTGGTATCAAGCCAGGGGACCCTTGCTTCCCCCATGCAAAGTATTGGGTGGGCCAAAATTACTGAAAAGTTCATTTGGTTATTCCATGAGCCATTGCCACATTACTGGAAACTGAAAGTACATATGAAGCCTCTCTCTTTCCTTGCTCTCCAATCCCTCTCTGTCTCTTTACCTGGATCTACAGGGTATCCTCCAAAAATATACACAGAATTTGAATGATTATAAAGTCATTGCTTATTAATATTCAGTTCATTTTCAAAATTTAAAAGAATCTACAAAAAAATTTTTATTTCATTGCCTATTTTCAAACTGATGACCATTCTGGTCCAGGCACTGCTGATAATGTGAAGTAATGGAATCACAACCATCAAGAATCATTTTGTTCAGTATTTGTATGCCCTCAATTCAACAATTGTGACCAGTTTTGTACTGTAAACTTTATCTTATGTGTATCCCCAATAAAAAAAAGTCTAGTGGCACTTTAGGATAAATCTTCTTTGTTCATAGCTTAGTCTCGCTTCACCCATTATTTCAAATCAGTTAAACTAGAAAAGGAGTAAAAATTAAGTTAGTTATCAGCTATTAAAGTGTGCATACATTTTTGGGGAATACCTTATATAATTTAAAGAGAAGCGCAATTATAGGCCAACGTATCCCTATCTCCAACAGGTATCAAAGGACATGTGCACCACCTAAGCAGGCTGGAGAATTTCAGGGAGGCAAAGAAATCAAACTTGTATTGATATGTTTAATGTGGATGCCCAAGTTGTTTTCTTATCTGGATTTATGGAACACTCAGGTTCAGCTGGTAGGGGTTAAGGTAGAATTCACAGTGGG
Source organism: Myotis davidii (assembly GCF_000327345.1). Classification (NCBI taxonomy): domain Eukaryota; kingdom Metazoa; phylum Chordata; class Mammalia; order Chiroptera; family Vespertilionidae; genus Myotis; species Myotis davidii. The sequence goes on from NW_006383008.1 coordinate 2,243,613, forward strand.
AAAGGCAAGTTAACAAGATCTCGTGGATGGAAAACTTTAGGCCAATTGAATGTAGTATTTTTGTTGTTTCTACATCTAATTGTGTGGTAGGAATTAATGTGTTATATGCTTACATTTCATCACCCATTAAGTGCCTGAGAAGATTATCACCATTGGGAAAGGCCACATACAGGGAAACACTAATGGAACATGTAAATCACTTTCTACTCATCTCCCTGTTTCTCCCCACATGGGCCAACAGAAACAGTATAAAATCCTGGGAGGGAAAAAGGAAACCACACCCCCAATTACAGCATAGGAGGCAAGAGATGCAGTATTTTAATACAACAT
>NW_006383008.1:2245501-2254887 GCF_000327345.1 Myotis davidii
TTAAAATGTAAAATTAGTTAAATTTCTTTCAAATAATGACCCTATGAGCTACAACAACTGAATAACCACTCATTAGTGTGGGACATCCTATATCAATTCATAATAATAGGTTCTTACATTGTAAAAAAAATATTTTCTCAAAGTTAAAATAATATGGAAAGCAATGTAAACATATGCTATTTTAAAGGGGGTTATTTTTGTGCCAACACTCAGTCAGGGCATACCACCATCCATTTTGGAAAGGCATATTAAGAGTAAGTTGTAGCCTTTTTTTCCTCTGGACACCTTGTTCAGTAATATAGTAGATGCCCTATATTAATGCCAGCTGGTATCCCATCACTCCTTTCTCTGTTTGTTCTTATCTGTCTCTCTAGTTATACTGTAAGCCACTTGAGGTCAGAACCTGTATTATACTCATCCTGGTGTCTGTAGTCATCACTTCAGATCTTGCCAGTAGGAGGCCCTCAATAAGTGGAATCTAAATTAGATTCCAAAGAAATTAGGTTATGGTAGCCTTTCAGTGAAGTCTGCATCTTAACTAATTAAAAGAAGGTCATTTCTTGCCCTAGCTGGTTTGGATCAGTGGAAAGAGACTCTGCCTCGTCCACCGACTGAGAAGTCCTGAGTTTGATTCTGGTCAAGGGCATGACTACCAGTTGAGCGGAGCAGTTGGTCTTGGATGATTGCAGGCTCAACTCCCCCTGGTCGCGGTGCCTGCAGAAGGGCACAACTAATAGATGTGTCTCTCGATGTTTCTCTCGGGTGGACGAGGATTAACAACAACAAAAAGGTCATTTCCTAAGATAACCATCCCCTCTGCTTTTGAAGCAGCCACAGAGCCCCCTACCTTCCATCAGCACAGGAAACACAACACTTAAACAATGTAGTGTTCTTCCATATAGATGCAAATCCATGTTACCATGTTACTCTTCTTAAGTGAGCCATATCACCAAGAATACATTTGCAAGTTTATTTTTTACCCATTTATGATTATGGTTCCCCATTGATTTAGTCATTCACTTTCACTGATCTTTCTGGCCATCAGTGACGAGAAAGCTAAAAATGCCAAAATTTGTAATTGCAGACTTGGAAATTTGTGAAACAAATGTATCTTCCCTGACCACCTGATGTATTCACAGACTACAGTGACAAAGAAAAACCCAAACACAGGGATCCACAAACATTCCTTTTGGTGACAAAAAGATTAAATATGCATAGAGATTTTATTGAAAGACATACAGCATGGAGTTAGGAGACCTGGATTCTAGTTCTGTTTCTATTAACTACTTAAGAACCTAAGTTATTATTAAAATAATGAAAGTGCAATGCCCTCTACATCCTCTAATTGATGTCTACATTCTGTGATTTATTCCATTAAGAATACAAAGCATTTCAATTGCAGCTAAAGAAATATGATTTCCACACCATGTCATGTAAAATCATAGAATCTAAATTTGTTTCTTTTTGTGTAGGAATTTTAATTGTACATGAGATTTGATCTTATAAGGGTGACAGCATTGTTGTAAAACTTTGGTGGAATCATTATGCTGGTTTGGAAATACTCATTTTGCTTATCTGCTCTTTGAGAATGTTTTTTGTGATATTCCTTCCACTATATAATAACGATAGAAAATAAAGCCGTCTATAAACATTTAAGTAATAATATGTTACCTACAAGTACCATTTGCAGACTATTTTGAATTCATAAAATTTGAAGCATTTTTAATATACAAACTTTTCTAAATGTATAAATAAAAATGCAAAAATATCAATAAAAATTGAATAAATACATCAACACAGGTAAATAGGAAAATATAAGAGAAATATATTAAGCTATGAAAATATAAATGATCGCTCCACTGAATCATCTTGCCATCATAAGATAATAAATTACTTGGCTCTTTACCTAATATTGTAATTTTAGTTGTGTGTATATGTTTTGTTTTTCCCCTTCTTCCAAGATTTTATTTTTAAATTTGTCTAGAATTGTATTTAAGTCAATTAGTTTACATAAAATAGTTTGCCTATAATCCCTAGGTTTTAATGAAGAAAATGAGTGCATCACTTTATTTTTAAAATTGTGTTTTTATTGCTGTAAATAAAAAGACATTTTCAACAATTCAAGTTGGAAAACAGCTCTTATCCCAAATACCAAAATAATGGAATTTGCATTTAGTTACTTTCACTTGAATAAAGAAGTTAAGCAAGTATCCACATGCTTTTATTCCTTCTATTTCTCTCTTGCCTAATGTCCCTTCCTCAGTCACCCCCTTCTCCACACCTAAGCCAAAAATGGTTTCACATGGAACATTCAAACAAAAGCAGTCTATTGGTGAAATAATCTATATCATTTCCACAATTTTACATTACTCTTTACCAAGGTCATCGTCTGATTCTCACTGTTGGAGTTCTTAAATCTTAGCAAGCATCACCAATATAAGCGCTCAAAGTTCACTGTAACTTTCTTTAACATTGGAGCAGTTGTCTGTGTTTGAAAAGATAAAATAAAAATAATAGTCAAGGAAAAAGCTATGAGTGCCTAGAAGGGAAAAATGTGCCAGTTGCTAGTCTTCCTTCTTTTAGGAGTCACTCCCCTCCCCCTGCAGTGTTAATAATCAAGGTAATTAAATTAAAGTTTAGCCATTTTTTAAAAAAACTTATGAGTCTACAGTTCTGAATTTTTGGTTAAAGGTTTCAGTTGCTATAAAATTGTTATTTTGAATGTATTTTAAACTGTAAGAATAAAAAAAGATTTTTTTCATTGAATTGGAATGACTTTCAAGTTTCTGCAAATTTAAAGTATTTATTGGTGAAAAATTAATATATTTCCATTCCAAGAAATATAATAAGTGAGTGAAGTTAAAATAAATATTTTAAAGTGTATCATATTGCCAGTGGTTTCACAACCTTTCTTTTGTATTTATCAATTAAGGCAAATATCAGTGATCAAGATTTTTTAAAAAATTATTCTTTACTACTATAAGCATTTAATTTAGACCTATCCCATCCTCTAGGTGGCATATAGTTATGAGCATTATAAGCTACAACAATGATATTCAAAGATATGCCATTCAAATATTGGTACAATTTGTTTCCCCAAGTGTTATTATAGTCAGCCGTTGGACATAGCCTTAATAGTGACAACTACATTAAATTGAGGCAGAACTTGAATTCCAGCTCACCAAACATTCTTTACAAAAATTCCTGCTTATTTTATTGCAGATTAATTTTTTATATTCTAATTGACAATTCTGAGACTATTTTAATATTATGTATATATGAACATACATCCTTACAAAAGAAATGAGAAATTCTGACATTGTTTGGAAGTTGACATAATTATAATTATGTGAGCATATATGTCTTGAACTCATCATTTACACAATTCTGGGCAATAATTGATCAAGGTCAGCATTGCTCCTTGCTTTCCCTTTTGCTCCATTGGGATGTATCTTTTTGCAATACAGACTCATTACTGTTGGACCTATTGCATATAGTAAGCACTCCGTTTTTCTCCGAAGGATAAAAGCATTTAGAGAAAAAAAAATTAATGATTTTTTTTATTCATCTCCTAACTCACCTACTATCTATCTTCCTAGATGACCAGTGTGACCATTAGCAGTAATTGTAAGGTTAAATACTTCGTTTTGAATATTCTTCTTAGTCAAGCACTAAATTTTACCAACTAAAACTTCTGAATGTAAAAAACAAAAGATAAAGTCATTACTCATAACCCCTCCTGACTTTGGATGCAGTTCTCCACATTTACAAACCCATCCTTGTGAGTGACTTGCTCACTGCATTTTTGCCTGTGTCTACAAAGAAAAGAGAAAAAGAAAAAGGCTCGGATATAGTTTGAGTTCAAACCATTTTTTTTTAAATTCTTGACTTTTGAGAAGGCAAGATTTTAAGGCAATCCTCACTAGACACACTGCTCAACTTTCCCTCTCTGTTCCTTGTGGAGCAGAGACTTGCTCATGTAAGGGCAGGAAGCACACATCTCTCTCCATCAACTGGGAGAGCAGCAATGGCAATTCAATTCCTATTTCTTTAAAATTCTTTAAAACAATAATAATATTATTACCAGGAAATTTATACCAACACACCATATACCCAAATGGGGCACCTTTTAAAGTTTCTGACACCCATGTCTGAATGCTGTTATCTGCATTGCTTAGAACGTAAGCCCTATGACCAGTAAAATATACAGAAATCAATAATATTGTCACTTCTCTGAAAAACTAAATCACGAATTGTGGGGGGGTAATTTTGTCTTGGAGATTTCAATACATGGGGAGTCAGGAGTACACATTTTAGTATTTAAATAGTCTCTCCCTGTGCTCACTCATTCCTTCATCTCCCTTGATCATATTCATTCCCTGAACACAACTCCCCCTTTTTCTCTCAGGCCAATTAGAAATACCGAAACGTCAAACAGGGTTTCCAAAGAAAGGGCTGCCGCCGGAAGAAAACTTCTACAAAAAAAGACTGGATGCTAAGATACTACACGATGCCCGGAGCCCCCACACAGTGCCTTCGCGTTTTTCAGTATGTTTTCTGATCCTACTGTATGCTTCTATTAGCCACTAAACCTAAAGATAAATAAGGGCTTTGGCTTATTGCAAATTCAAAGAAGATTTCAAAGGATGAGTTTGGCGTTACTCTATTCTCTTTCAAGAAAAAAATCTTAAGAGTTGCTGGGCTTTCGATTGTGTTGTTTGCTAAAGGAGATTTATTACCCAGTCAGGTAGGTGCATAGCTCCACCTGGAACTAAGACCCATTCCGGAAAAACAGGTAAATAGGGGCGTTCATTGTTATTACCTAAGTTGCCTCTAAATGAATTAAAACGAATCCGAACGTTGTCAATGGCCGTGCTCTTTTAAATAACAATAACAAAAAGTTCAGTCGCCGAAGGTTTGTTTTTGTCCTTTTTTTCCACGCTTTCTTGTAACGGAAAGAGCCCAGGTGCCGAGAAAAACACTGTAACTCTACATAAGCCACGACCACCGCGTGTCCGTGTCAGTTCCCTGCGGGGACCGGCAGAAAGCTGGAGAGGCCCCGCCGTGTCAAGGGATCGAGGTCAGAATTCACTGGGAGGACCAAGTGCCCTGCGAAGGGACACGGCGGGACGGCGGGGGCTCAGGAGCCAGGCTGTGGGAAAAGGGAAGGTGGGTGGGGGGCGGACTTTGTGGAGAAGGCTTTGTCAGAGCGAGACCGGGTGCAGGCTGCCAGATGGGGGCACGGGAGGGCTGGCAGAGCGGGAAATCAGAAAGGGGGAACGCAGAGGCGGCGAGGACGGAGAGGATCCTGTTCGGGGTAACGGGAGGGCTGGGTCCATGCACCCCTGCTGCTAGGGTAAGAGCTGGAAGTGGGGCGAGACCGCGCGCTGCCCGGGAGGGAGAGGGGCTCAGGTTGCCAGCAGGTGGAGTTGAAATCAAACAGCCCCTCGGGGACCACGGAGCAGCCCTCCCGAGACCCCCGCCTGGAGGTAGAGGAGTCACAGCAGGTGGTTTGTGGTGCCTCCTACAGCAAACACGCTCTCTCCCCGTTTAGCCGCGGCGCCCCGTCCCCCGCGCCCCCCGGGCTACTCACCGGTCCTGGGAGGAAAGCGCCATCCGGGCGTGCCAGGCCTATTACATTGACACAAGGAAAACAGGGATAAGTAGCACACTGTCCCCTAGCTTATGTGGTCTCTATACCAGTGATTTTCAACCTTTTCCATCTCATGTCACATACAAACTAATTACTAAAATTCTGCAACACACCAAAAAATATATTTTTTGCCGATCTGACAGAAAAAAATCAACAGTATGGTTTTGATTCATTCACAGCTATTGGGCGAGCGTGGGGAGAAGGGGAGATGATCACCGAGAGAGGAGAGGAGGAGGGAGGGAGGGAGGCGCGCTCGAACCCATCAAAGGTTCCCACCAGAAGAGCCTGGGAAGGAGGAATTCTGATGAGATGGGTCTCCCCCTCCCCCACCACCCCGTCCTTTTTTCTCCCTTCGCGCCCTTTCTCTGGGGTTTCCTCTCCGGGCTCCGGCTGGGGCTGGTCCCCGGGCTGGCGGCAGCGGGGCTTCTGCGCGCCGGTGAGGATGCCGCGCCCCCCGGCCGCTCTCGGCGCCCCCGGCCCGAGGCACCTGTGCGCGCACACACCGCGGACCGCTCCATTGCGGCGGCTCCCGGGCAGTGATCCCAGGCCACTGCTCTCCTTCTCTCCCCTTTCTGGTCAGATCACGATCATGGTTGTGCATCCGTGACATCTGCGTCGTCCCCCTAATTGCTCTCTTTGGCACAAAGTGTCCGGCCAGAAGAAGCCGGCTGGGAGCTCATGCAGGCCACCATCGCCTGCCACTTGGAGCTATCGCCTGGGCAGAGGCGGCAGTATTTGTTTGCCGCCGGGTTGACCATCGAACGAGGTAAAAACGAAAAAAAAGGGGGGGAAATCCTATGACCCGACTGCCCAGGGCCATGGCACAGGGGCAGCCTGTTACCTTACGTCTTGGCTCACCTCTTTCTTTATCCCAACATCCTAGAAAACCAGGACGGCTTAACACTTTAATCGAAATATTTCTCAGTCTTTTTATTGCATAGGTTTTCATTTTCATGCCAGTTCTTCTAGGGTTGGCCTCGCTTTTCTATTGTGAATTTCCTTGGCTCTGTTAGACTATGAGTCAGTCCTGTTTATTTGCAAACTACAGAGTCCCATGAAAATAGATACTGCATTTAGCGCGTGTGCACTTACAAGATAGAAGGGGTGAATCCACACTTTCAGTAAGTATAAAAACAATCGGGTCATTATCGACTGATTCCCATGAAGCAGATTTTTGTTTCATAGTCTCCATTTGGTAGTTGAGGGTAGGTAGGGAGCAAATAGGTTATTTGTGTAAAATATATGACTGGGGGGAAGAGTAGTAAACTCTCCTTAAATAACCTAATGTAAAGTGATCGGATTGCTCTCCATGAGTACCGTAGAGTGAGTTTCCGATTTGTGTGCTGTTATTTTAGTAGTTTTTCAGTTACTTGAGTCATTTTTTTTAAGTCAAAAGGATTTTAGCCCTTAGAATAAATTAGGCATTTTATTTTGACTAAGTATGTCTTATATAACAAATGTATTTACAGTAAAATAGTTGCAATGCTGAGAATGGTGAAGTATGAAGAAGCATTTTTAGTTCAATAAAACATCCCCAAATATTGGTGAAAAATCTCTAGTTCTTCCCATATTCACATGAGAAAAAAATAAATGTTGGTGATGAAAGTATTGCTTGACTGTCTGTATTTTACAACTTACTAAAATCTTTCCTGTGGAGTATATATGCCAATGTAAGTATTTGTTTTCATATCTACCTGATGATCTCAATAACAGTAGCACCTTCTCATTAAGAGAACAGATATCCAACTTTTCTAATACACGTCAGCTTTAACAGACATGTGTCTCCAGATGTTTAGCATTGCACCATGCAAATTCACCATATGCTATTCTTTCAAAGAACACCCTAGATAGAAAATGGTTGGTGAAAACTACAACTCATTTGACTCCAAGTCTTCTCAGCTGTGACTATAATAAGGAAGGGAGCAGTAACTTTTTTTCTAGTATTAGTGGCTTCTTGGGTAGGGAGTGCTTACCAAGAATTAAATCTTCCTTTTTCCTCATCCCTGTCTCAGGTATTCCTCATTCCTTCTTTGCTAAGGTGATTTGCCTTTGAGAATTTGTGCTATTTTCCCGCTAGGTTTGATTATGACACTGTAATAGCAATATTTGTGTAGTCTCATTTTATGGTTGTAAAACGGTAGAGAAAAATGCCAACTCAAATGCCTTAAAGGCCAAGAGAAGGGACGGCACTTAGAGTACAGAAAGATGAGTAGTAACTCCTACTCCCCAACCACGTGGCCCACCAGGGACAAGAATCAACGGGCTGATAAAAGATGGAAGGGCATTTTAGTTCTGCTGGAGGAATTGGATTTCAATTTAGGTTCCTGGGCTGGGTGAAAATTTTTCTGTCACCTGTACCAGAGCATTCTCTCCCTTTCATATGCTTTCCTCTACATCTCCGTTAGTGCCACACTGTGTCAAGCATTACAGTGCGGGAAGCCAAATAAGCAAAATAACAAGCTTCATTTTAAACACTGACCCTTTGAATTTACTTAGTTGAAAACAAATTCTCACATTGAAATTTTCTGAAATCAGAAAGATTGAAAACCCTATTTTTAAGCAAATACTTCACAGGTGCCAATTAGTTAGCAAAAGAAATATAATTCCTCTATTTATTGAACATATTAATAAGCACCCTTTTGGGGCACAGACTATGTTAGGTCCGGGGGATCCACACACTGTGAAGAAATTTGGTAACTGTGCCCTTTTGAAACTCAGAGCCTAATGAGCCAATAACAGTGCTTTTCACTAAGAAAGGTGTTAATGATGATGATGATAAATTTGAATTAGAGACATCAATAAGATTATGAGAAAAGGCATACAGATGATCAGGCAATGTGTATAGCCAGTTCTTATATGAGTTCTTGAAAAAAGGAGGAGAAAGAGGGTTTAGGGAAAAGAATTTGGTGTAAAAAGAAACAATGGGAAATTTTTAGGCCAGTGAAAATTTTGATGAGACTTCACTTTTAAAAATTAATATCTGCCCGTATTGGTGGGGGAAAATAGAGAGAAATAAATGTCTTCGAGGTTGTAGAGACTTCCGAAAAATTATATATGCACTATTTGATACATATGATTAGTACTGGTAAATACATGAATAAAATCTGATTGAAGATGATGACAAAAATTAGCAGCTGTCCCTTTCTCGTGCTGAAGAGTATACCAACCAACAAAAATAATATCTTTTAAAAAAGCATGCAGCCGAAACCGGCTGGCTCAGTGTCGGCCTGCGGACTGAAGGGTCCCAGGTTCGATTCTGGTCAAGGGCATGTACCTGGGTTGCGGGCACATCCCCAGTGGGAGATGTGCAGGAGGCAGCTGATCGATGTTTCTCTCTCATCGATGTTTCTAACTCTCTATCCCTCTACCTTCCTCTCTGTAAAAAATCAATAAAATATATTTTAAAAAAGCATGCAAATTCTATTTTCAGGAAAATTGGGAAGTAGATAACCTGAAGTTTTCAAAATGTGTGTACAAGATGCCAAACCTGCTGAGACCAACCAGAAGTCCCAGAAGAAGAAGTAAGGAAAAGAAGAGCAGATAGTGGGTCTAATGATATGTAATCTTAGAAAGCATTGAAACAAATATAATTCTTGAAAGTGAGAGTTTGACTGTGATATGCAAAGACCCTTTCCTTTGATTAAACAATGGATTCAGGAACATAAACTGGGCTCTAGCAGAAGGAGGAAAGGAAGAAGCCTGGCAAGTATAAAAAGTGGCTAATATCGCAACA
>NW_006383008.1:2254963-2255596 GCF_000327345.1 Myotis davidii
GAATTGCTCATCTTGATTTGCCAATAATACACATCTTACTTTCGGCAATGAGTGTGGGAACTGAAGTGAATAGAGCTGGTGACCTACGCCCTCTTGGATGTGTCTTGTCTGAAGTAAGGAGGGGCTACAGAAAGATTAAACAGAAGTGATGTTTGCTGAGAGCAGTCTATTTCTGACGGAGCAGAGAAGACCACAACTTTGTAAATCCCAGATAGCTATTTCCCCCTCTCCTCTTCCCAGGAACCTAGATGAGAAAAACTAACTCTGTTCATTATGAGTAAAAAAGAACAGCCACAGTACCAATACAAAAACAATATAGGAAAAGACAAAAGTGCCGCACAACGTACCAAATGTTAAAGAACACACACTATAACAAGGTTAGCATGGACAAGTTGAAAAATTTGTCCTAGCATTCTGCTATGAATTTTCATAAGGATACAGTGAAGAAATTACTTCTGTGAATGAGAACTACAAGGCAAAAATGCAAGAACTTGAGCGTGGTTGATGAAACAGTAAGAGCTGATGACCCAAAGCTAGAAAAACTCAAGAAAGAAGTAGAAGAAAATTAAAATCACCCTAAATTAAGAATGACTATGGAAGAATTACAAGGTAAAAGACATTCTGAGGTAAGGG
>NW_006383008.1:2255639-2261880 GCF_000327345.1 Myotis davidii
ATTACAAGTTAAAAGACATTCTGAGGTCAGGGGTAAAGAGGACAAATGAGAAAGACTAGCAAAATGAAATGGGAATAAAGAGATAAACAAGATTAGAGAGCGCATAAAAGATGGGGAAGATAGGAAAGTTAATGTAACATTCATAATTAGAGAACCTGAAGAAGAAAAGTAAATAATGGAAAATAATAAATATTTAAACATAATATTTTATATTAAAAAAGAAACATTCTTGCCTGACTGGTGTGGCTCAGTGGTTGAGTGCCGATCCAGGCACCAAGAGGTCACCTGTTCCATTACTGGTCACGGCACATGCCAGGGTTTCAGGCTCCCTTCCCAGCAGGGGGTGTGCAGAAGGCAATCCATTGATTCATTGATATTTCTATCTCTCTCTCCCTCCCTATTCCTTTCTCAAAAAAATAAAAATAAAAATTCTTGAAATGAAAGACTTGAAATTTTATTTTTAAGGACATATGATTTCTAGGGGAAAATGCCACAGAATCATACCATCAAGGTATGTCCTAGTACAGTAAGTATAACTTAAATATAATAAAGAATTTTAGGGGTATGCAGGCAAAAACAATCGGTAAATTAAAAAGGAAAATACTGAAACTGGCCTCAGAATTCTTTAATATAACATTCACTGAAGAATAGTCATTTAATATCAGCAGAGGAAAACCCAAATTATACCAAAGAAAATAAAGTAAGGTAAGGGTTATTTTTGTCCTAAATAGTCTTTCAAGTTTATCGAGTGTAAACAAACAGTTTTGAACATGCAAGAACTAATGGACTATTATTCTCACGAACCCATCCTCAAGAAAGCACCAGTATAGAGAATGGAATTTAATTTTCTAAGAGATAAAAAGGAGATATCTTGAATCAAGGACTAACTGTAAACATTGAATGTATATAACTGTTCATTTGACATGTGAGATTATGAGAATTAGAGCAAGATAATAAAATATAAATCTTGTAGACCCTGACAATATAAAATTATATATCTAAACAATTTGGATGAGAAGGGCATTGATTGTATAATGGTCAAGATTCAAAGAAAATCATATAAAGGAATAAATAAGTAGTCTAACATATTTAACAACACCAAGGTAAACTATAACAAGATAATATCGAATAATTATGTAATAAAATAAGACAGGAAGAACAAGAAATACTAATTTTCATCATTACTTATTTTAGCAAATTAACAGTCTTTAAAAATAGAGAAATGAAGTTAATGTATAAAGAAATAATTATAACAATTAGAAAGAATAAAAAAAAAGTCCATAGATCTTAAGAAAGCACACAGAATGAAGGAATTTTACAAAGTTAAAAACAAAAATGTAACATAAAAGAATATGGCAGAACCAAGAGTAAACATACTCTTTATACCTATAAATGTAAATAGGATCATCTCATTTTCTATTAAAAATAGATATTTTAGACTGGATCATGAAACAAAATAGAATTTTGTTTTATATTCACAATCATACAAAACAATTATTAATAACTATGTACCAAATAGTATAGCACCAAGATAACTACATTAGAAATTACAGCCCTAGCTGATTTGGCTCAGTGGATAGAGCGTCAACCTGCAAACTGAAGGGTCCCGGGTTTGATTCCTGTCAAGGGCACATGCCTGGGTTGCAGGCTTGATCCCCAATAGGGGGTGTGCAGAAGGCAGCCAATCAATGATTCTCATCATTAATGTTTCTATCTCTCCCTCCCCCTTCCTCTCAGAAATCAATAAAAATATGTTTTCTAAAAAGGAAATTGCAATACATACAAGAAGATAACATGAAACTCAAAACTGGTAAAAGTCTTTGTATTTTTAATTCACAAGAATCCACAATAAAGATATTTAAGATTAAATTTTATATTCAACTTGAGGCCCAGTGCACGAAATTGGTGCATGGGTAGGATCCCTAGGCCTGGTAGGCAATCAGTGCCGATCTGTGGGGGGTTTGGGGGGGCCCCCCACTGGCACCCGCCTTGGCCGGCCTGGTGCCACCTTCTCTCCAGTTGCCTCCCTTGACGGGGTGATCTGGGGGAGGGGGGAGCCGCTGGCACCTGCCTTGGCTGGCCTGGGGCCTGCGGTCTGGGGCAGCTCCTGCATTGAGTGTATACCTCTTGGTGGTCAGTGCATGTCATAGCAACCAGTCATTACACTGGTCGTTCCATGGTTCGGTCGATTTGCATACTGGGCTTTTTTTTATATAGGATTTTTTAGATCAGTCTCACTTAATATCATCAATAGAAAATCCTAGTTAAAATACTAATAAAAAACCCTAGCAGCATTTTAAAAACAACAATACAATGTTACCACGAAGTATTTTTTTTTTTTTTTTAGGAATGTAAACATCTTTCTATACTAGAAAACCTATTAACATACTTCATCAACTCATCTATAAAATGGTAGTATCCACTTTATGGAATTTTTTGCAATGGTTTAAAGAGTTACTGCTTATGAAATCTTTAGTAAGAGTGACTGGAATATAGTTAGCCCTTCATAAATTTTATCTGTTGTGTTTATCAGCTTTCATAAGATATTAAAAAATGGCTGTGCTATGATAATATGAATCTTATTTTCATTTTCTTGAGTAAAATAACTTCTTGTGTTGGTTTATTAATGCTGTGTTCTCATTTTTTGTTCCTTCCCTTGGGATTTTCATTATTATTTTTCAGGTCCTCTGTTCTTTTTGTATTATTATTAAAATCCTGCTAAGCATTAAAGTCAATTTGCAAATTCAGAGTGTTCTGCAAACTATACACTTAAAAAAATAATTTCAAATTATAATAGTACAATGTAAATAGTCTCTCTAAATAGACTTTATTTTTTTTAGAGCAGCCTTAGGGTCACAGAAAAATTGAGCAGAAGGTACAAAGAGCTCCCATATTCTCCCTGTCCTTCCTCTACACACTATCTCCCCCACCATCTACATTCTGTACCAGAGTGGTACATTTGTTCCATCTGAACCTATAAAACCCAAAGTCTATAGTTTACATTAAACCTTACTCTTGGTGTTGTACATTCTATGGTTTTTGACAATCGTATAATGATGTATGTCTACCATTAGCGAGTGGTTGAGCAGCTTTAGCATATCATTAGCATATTATGCTTTGGTTGACTGGACAATCAGACACTTAGCATATGAGTCTTTTATTATATAGGATAGGGATATATAAATATCCACTCATTCACACTTGAAAGTAGTCCTTAATTTAAAAATTAGGCATTGATATCATTTTTTAACCAATGACAACATATATACATACAAATACATACTTAGAAATAGCAAAAGACCCTCTATTCCAATATTTGTAAAAAGTGCAATAATATCTCGCTGAAAAGTTAGTGAGTTTTTGTATAGGATTTAGATAGGTTAGTATTTACTATAGTTTGTTATTATATATGCAGATTTGCATATTTATTTGAGTTCAGCTTTGGTAGAATCCTTGAAACTGCTTCATAAAACCTCAGGCTTCCAAGAAACACAATTGGGAACGCTAACACCATTCTCCCTGGGCCATTGTCTCAGAGTGAACACATTGCCATAGACATAGACATGGGAACAAAAGGAAGTCAAGGAAGGCAGCGCTCAAATCTCCTGAAGTCAAAAGTAGACATGAAGTAACAGCAGTTGCCATGACCAGTTCAAGTGGCCTCTCCTTAAATATTACCCAGTCCCCAAAACTAGAACTGATAGCTCTTTTCCTTGTGTTCGCGAAATACTGTGTTCACAGGTCTGTGTTACCGCTAACTAACCACTGCCTTCACTGGAGTTGCAGCTCTCAGTCCTGTGTCTCACCCTCTGGGAATTGACCGGATGTCTTCCCCTGCAGAGTCTCAGGAGCAGACAGTTGCATCGGACAAGGCCCAAGGCAGCAGAGATTACAGTTTGATTCAGGTAGGACTAACAATGTTTCTCCCATTGTCATAGGAGGGAACACAGTATGTGGGGCAGGAGTAGGAGGTTGATTTATAGAAAGATGAGGTAGTGTTATCTAATTGCATCATTTTCTTTTGTGAGGACATTACTTGCTGTGTTAGCTATCTATTGGTGCATAACGGATTACCCTGTCTTTTAGAGGCATAAAAACAACAAACATTTATTATTTCATAGTTCTGTGAGTCATACCTCCTATGGCAGAGAGTCTCTAACAGGGCTGCAATCAAGGTATGAGCTGAGGCTACAGTCATTGGAGGCTGCACTTGGGCAGAATTTTCTTCCACTCTGACTCACATGGCTGTTGGCAGAGCTGACGCCCTTGCTGGATGTTGGTTGTACACATCCATTTCTTGCCACACGAGCTTCTCCATAACATTACTCAAAACACAGCAGCTTACATCCTCCCAAGTGAATGATCCAATGAACAGCAAGAGACAGAGTGGCAAGGTGGAACATTCAGCCTTTTTGTCACCTAATCTCTGAACTGACATCCTATTACTTTTCTTCTATTCTATGGTCAGAAGCAAGTCACTGGTCCAAGCAACATTCATATAAAGGCATAAGTAGTAGGAGGTGGAGATCAGCAGTGAAGGGGGAGAAGAGGTGTTTGTAGGTGTAGGAGGAGAGTGGGAAAGTTTGAAACAATACTGTACAAAGAGTGGAAGTGTTATAGGCAGAGAGATGTTGCCGGACAGCCCCTGGTTTGGTGGGAGAGGGCTGTCCTCATCCTCGATCCATGTCTTCTCAGATAAATGAATCTATACGAGAGACCTTGACTGGGTTGGAAAAGCCAATTTATTAAAGCAATTAAAGCATGAGCCTTTATTGAAAAACTAAAGCAAGCAAATCTATCTTATTTCATCCAGCTTGGAGCAGAGATGGGATTTTCCTGATGTCTGGACCAGAGTTTGAGGAGTAATATACCCTATTGTCTATAGGTTTCAAAGACTCTTTTGCTGAGTATCTTGGTACAGATTAAGTCTCAAGGTTTCCTTGTCATGGTCTTCTCAGAATCCTGGCAACATTATCTTGCCAAGCCCCAAGACTGCCTTTTTTCCCCTTTCCCTTTTCCCCCTACTTTCTGCATTTTCTAGTTGGGAGGTCTTTAAATATTTGCTCTTGGAGTATCCTTGGCTGGGGATGATAGTATGTTATTTGTACAAATTACTCACACTGTTTGGCCTTGTTCTACTTTTCCTGTCTCAGTTTCCCTATTCCTCCTGCCCTGGAATCTTGTAACAGAAGTATCAGCAATTCTCCACCACACTACCTGTTTGCATCTGAATGAATGAATGCAACTTTAGTTTCATGTAATTATATCATCTTATTACACTTAGAAATGCCTCTGAGAATGATAGTTGGGTGTGCTGGATGATTTTAACACAGAAAATACCCAAACACTGGCAGATTTCATTTCTTTGAGTTCTATCTTGGCTAAGGAGGAAACCCTTGCTGCTTTTTGCTGTTTTCTTCAGGAAGCATGAACTAGGAAGAGAAATTTGAAATAAAGAAAGATAGCTTAAAGAAAACTATTGGAATTAGACTAGGAAAACATGATGAAACATTTAGTATCCTGCAATCTGGCCCAATTTGTCAGTGGCCTCTTTATTAAAAAATTTCAGAAGGCATGTCTATAAAAGACCTTTCTACTGCTTCCCTAGGTACAGAAAGTAGGATAACAATCTGCAGCACACACACAGAGTAACTGTCTCTAGTATATGTTCTTTTGTTCCTTGTAGTAACAGAAACAAATTAAACATGTTGATGGAGTACAAAGTGAAATAGACAGACTTAATGAACAAGCATGTGAGGAGATTTAGAAAGTAGGACAGAAATAAATAATTTTTTTCAGAAGAGGTCATAATTGATCACCCAACCCAAATTTGGGGATAACAACCTTTGTCAGCCATCCACAAGTGACTACAATGGTTGGAGAAGAGGATGAAGAGGCACTGCATTGTTTGAAAAGAGTTGAAGTGTCAGAATTTGAAGATATTAAATCAGGTTACAGAATAGATTTTTTTTTATTAAATCTTTATTGTTCAGATTATTACATTTGTTCCTCTTTTTTTCCCCCCATAACTCCCCACCACCCAGTTCCCACCCCACCCTCCACCCTTACTCCCCACCCACTGTGCTCATCCATAGGTGCGCGATTTTTGTCCAGTCTCTTCCCGCATCCCCCACACCCCTTCCCCCCAAGAATAGTCAGTCCACTCCCTTTCTATGCCCCTGATTCTATTATAATCACCAGCTCATTCTGTTCATCAGATTATTCACTTGATTTTCAGCTT
>NW_006383008.1:2262492-2266362 GCF_000327345.1 Myotis davidii
TCCTCCATTGACAGTTTTGTCCTGTTTCTTTGTCTCCGCATTTTTTATGCTTTCTTGGTGCACCCTCTAGTGGTCTTTGTGCGCAGTCTTGTCGTAGTTAAGCCTTGATTGTTGTAGTTAATACTAGGGGGATTTGACCTCCAGGCCAACTGGCTGCGAGAATCAGCTGTGTCTGCCAGATTTTTATTTTTACGAAAATCCTTACTTTGAACATCAAGTCTGTCCAAAGAATTTCATGTGAATGAGAGTGGCAATCCTTTTTCAAACTCCACTGGAAATCTGGAAAGTATTTGACAAACATTCAAGGCCAGTGCAGAATAAAGCCAGCAGGAAGGGACAGCATGAGGAACCAGGGAGCTTTTCTGATGCAGGTACAGATGAGTTAGGACAAGTCATCAAAGATGATATTTGGCCAAATCTATTACAGTACTAATTGGCTCCTGACTTGGACAATGAAGAAGGGAATGAGAAAAAGATAATGATGATGATGATGAAGGTTTTGAAGATATTGACGAAGAAGGGATGAGGATGGAGATGATGAGGGGGAAGAAGAGGAATATGAAGAAGATAATTAATGGGACGCTGATGGATTTTGCCTTCATAAATTTTCTCCAGTCCCTGGGAGCAAGTCGCAGTCTTTTTTTCCTCTTTAGTTCAGTTGCCCTGTTTTGGATGTCCTTTTTTCTTCCTTACATTATGGTCCTCACCTTATTTGGGAGGTTGGGAGAAATACTTTGAACAGAATGCAGTGGGAAAAGAATTTCTGACCCTTTCTGTTCCAAATTCATTTGTATCCTTTCCTGTCTTTTGGCCTTGTCACAAACCATGAATTGAAATTTCTTCAGGGCATCTCTTGTGGTAAAATATGTAACCTAAAATTGGCCATTTTTAACATTTTCAAGTGTACAATTCAATGGCATTAATTATATTCACAATGTTGTATAAGCATCATCACTATTATCAACTTTTTCATCAACTTGAAACTCTGTAATCATTAAGCAGTAACTAACTCCCAAATTCCTTTATCTCCACAGCTTCTGGTCACTTCTAACCTTTTTTCTTTTTCTATTAAGTTGCCTCTTTCGGATATTTCATATAAGTGGAATCACACAACATTTGTCCTTTTTTTTGTCTGGACTATTTCATTTAGCATAATATTTTCAAGGTTCATCCATGTTTTATCACATATCAGAACTTCATTCTTTTTATGGAAGAATATTTTATTAAATAGCATACTTGCAGTTTTTGAAAACAAATTCCTTCTACATTTGTGCAATGGGAAAATTCTTCTGTTGGAGTAAATTTAGTGATAAATATTAAAAATGTACTGAAAATGTTTTTCTATCATTTTTAAGCCTACACTGGAAATTGTAGACTAACAAATTGCATATTATAAAGTAACATTTCTGGATGTTCGCTGTTATCTTTCTATTGCTCTGCCTTTTCAGTTATAGTTACTGTCGAAACATGAAACATGGCAACTCAGTGGGATTACACAGAGCAGGGAAAGTTATACACTCCTTCCTAAGTTGAAGCTTTCTGTGATATGACAAATATTTGTGGAGTATACATAACTCTTTTACCTGACAACACTACAAAACCTTCTACTCAAGATGGATCATAAAATTTGAAAAAGATCTATCATTGTATATAGCTCAGTGTATCAACTAAACTGAGAAATGAAAAGAATACACTTCTAGGATTGATTGTGAGTTGTGCTGTTGACAGTGCCAGTTGTTTTTTATTATTATAAGTTTGTAACTGGGAATGTATTTTATTCCAAAAATACAGTTTCAGCCAGGTAGTTGAAGCTTGGAATGAATTTCCCAATGACATAATGTTTGAAAAACTAGTCTATTAATCCTACTAATCAATATACAGCTAAAATATAAAATATCCAGATTTTGTGTCACCAAAACTGCTGTTCAAGTTTCTTTTTTCTAAATGTAGTCCTATTAGTGATTAAAAAAACAACTTGCTTTCCATTTATTCCTTCCAGAAGTCAAATATTCTTGCTACCAGTATCCATATCTTATTCTTGGAAGAAAGTGATTCTGTTACCTAGAATTGTGATGGAAACAGGATTTCAGTGGCAGGTTAGAAGCAGAAATAATGACTAAAGTTGGATATCTGCTTAGTTTAATTAAATGAAATTACTTATAGGTGCAATATTCTATTGTGCTAAAAGTATAGAGAATATAAAGAAAAATGAGACACAGTCCTAACCTCAAGGAGTTTGCAATTTAAGGAGCAGATTAAGATTACTGTGTTAAAACTTGTTCTGGAGAGCATCATAGAGAATTGTTAAATAAAATTGGATAAATGAAGATATTGAGTATATCTGTTTGAGGAATTATGGAATGTTCACAGAGCAGGCAAAAGTAGAGTTGGACAGACAATGAGTGATCTAGGGATTTTTGAAACTTAGAGCTGGAAGCCTGGAAGGAAGATTGCTTCAGTAGTTACATATGTAAAAGGCTTTGAAGTAGGGCATAGCTTTTCAGTTCCCAATCTGGGCGATATTAGAGACCTGAAGGTGAGAATTAGAAAGGGAGAGCACCCTCTGGGGTCTTCTCAAGGTCTGTGACTATGACAGGCCTGCACACATGATTTTTCTGAGACAGAAAAACCCAGATTGGGAATGACAGGAATGCTTATCTCTACCTGAATTGGAGTTTAATTGAATTTAAAATTGTGACTGCATGGTGGGATAAATATCTACTTTAACAAGTCCCCCGTTCAACAAAAATTATTAAGTAATTCACATTTGTTACTGAACATTTAAAGAATAACAGTAGAAAAACAGAAGAAATGATTCCAAATCAAAGTTTTAGTAAAATATGTCAATATAAAAACAGGCATTCAGTCTTTGTCCATTAGACAAAAGGAATGTCAACATAAAAGTAAGAATATAAAAAATAACTTTAGCTTTGAAGTTGAGAGAAAGTATGAACATTATAAACTTGGAACAGTTTTTGTTATCAATATTGTAAGTGAGACTTTTTAGAAATACGTCTCCAGGTATTAAAGGCAGGGGTTTTTGGAAAAGAAAATAGAAGGCCTAGAGTAACACTACAAATAATCCTAATTTGACAAGATGAAGGCTAGACAGGAAGGTTGATGATGAGAGAAGTGGAGACTGTATTAGTACTGAGTAGGCTAACCTAACTGTCACCAAAATTGCAGTTCCTTTCAGAAAAGAATTTCTTCTTTCTCATCTAGTAGAGCTAGGCTGTTATGCAGGTCAATAGCTGACCTTCCTCTATGCAGACATCCAGGGAAGACTGATGGCTGCTGGCCATCTTATAATGTAGACTCCAAGGTCAACAGAGGTATGGCCATCAGCCAGAAGTGGGGTTAAAAAACGTGGAGGATTACTCACTCCTGGGATGTTTATACAGGCCAATCTTGGAAGTGATGCACATACTTTTCCTGATAAATGATGTATTAAAACACTCATGTGTCCACATCCAATTTTGTAAGGGAAGCTCAGAACTGTAGTCTCGCTGTATCCCCAGAAAAGGAATAGATATATATTTTAGGGGGTGTGCGTGCGCCTGCATGTGCGTGTGCGTGTTTTGATAGACAGGTAGCTATTTGTCACAGAGATTATTCTACTTTTGGCACTATTTGCTATTTAATTATGGTCATAATAAATAAAATGTCTGGGTGGATTAATATTTTCAATGAGGTGAAAATCACCCGAATGTATGATCCAGAGTATATGCACTATTAATGTTTGTATATTTATATTGATGTCCTTTTAGATCTATCTATCTATTATCCACCTATGTAATATTACTCACTTAAACTTGTCAAAAATTTTAGTTTTCAACAATGATGTCAATATCATGATTTTAAGTGAAAATT
>NW_006383008.1:2266832-2270690 GCF_000327345.1 Myotis davidii
TAGGAAATTATAATTGGGTCTAAATATTTTGCTTTACCTGTTTGCTTACAGAGGCATTTTTATGGTTTCTATAAGAGAAAATCAGGGATTCTTGTACTCCAGTGTGAAACTGCCATGTAATTAGACTGATAGGTTATGGAAAAATATCTTTTACTAGAGGCCCAATGCACGAAATTCATGTAAGGGCTTTGGCCCCATCTTTCCCCTCCCCCTGCTGCTGCCACTGTGGCCATGGGCCTCTGCTGCCTCTGCCGTGGTCCCCGCCTGCTGTGGCTTTGTCCTGAAGGAAGGACGTCCGGAAGGACATCAGGTTTAATTAGCATATTATGCTTTTATTGTAGATTATGGCAAAATTAATTCAAATGCAGATTAATAAAGAGGAGAAAGTAAATCACCAACAATTCTATTGTTCAGAATCATCTGAAAACTATATATGTATCTATGGTTATACATATGTACACACACATTTTTAAAAGCCAGGTCATATGATCATTTTGCATACAGTACTTAATAATAAATCTGAAATATATTCTTGTGTCAATAACTCATAGCATTCCATTGCAAAAATTGCTATAATTTATTTATTTACTCTAGATAGGATATAACTTCAAATAAGAGTTTATAAGGATACCTTATTTCTCCGCATCTAAGTTATCATTTTATTTTACATTTTTAAAAGACTGAGATTTTAAAAATTTATTAATCTTATGGTTCAAAGTCCTATTTTACTTAGAATATTATCAATCATTTTATTATGGGTCAAAATATTTTTTAGATTAACATATGTCTACATTTTGCTATGGAGACTGATTAGCAAGTAAGTACACTTTCCTTTATTTTAAATTTCATTGACTTACAAATAAAATAATTTAATTGAATAATAAATTTTAAAAACATTCAGTTTATAGAAGATTAATGATGCGCACACACACACACACACATACAGATTAATCAGGACTGAAACAGATGTTATAAAAATTGCATTGTAATCCCATAGCAATATAATTTCACAGAAATCTTTGAAAATTTTTCTTTGTTATACTAAGTCTTTATGATGTAACATCAGCTAATGTTTGCTAGAGAATGTCAGTTAATAATGAAAGTCTAACTTAATTTTAAGGGTTTTAGATACTATTGAAGCAAATCTAGTTGTAACCTAAATTTCTGAGTCAATTAGGATAGTCTAGGCTAGGTATATATGGCCATTTAAAAGAACTTTAAGCAGCAGTAGACATTTTACCTATAAGTGTGTGTGTTATCTTTTAAATATATGAAAACTGATGTATTTTGAATCAAAAGTTTCAACTGTTCCTCCTCAGGAAAATTAAATATTTTATTTGCATTAACTTTGTCCTAACTTTGTTCAGGGTAAACTAAATCAAACAGGACCTTAAACTTTACATTCTGTGTATAGTTTATATTATTATAAATCTTTAAAAATATTTTTAAAACTAATAGATATTAGAAACTTTAGAAATATAGCTAAGTATAATAAATAAAAATTGTTCCCAATCTTCCCATGTAATAATACTATTTCAGAGTTTTATCTCCAGATATATATACAACTAGAAATGCTAAATTTACTGTTTTATAATGTATCTTTATTTAGGTTAAAAACATCTTTCCATGTTATTAAATTCTTTGAACCATGATTTTTAACAAGCACAGAATGGTCTATTTTGTGCTTTTTCTCATAACTCATGTAACAATATATTACCTAAAATTTTTGTGTTTATAAATAACAATGTGCAGAAAATCCTTGTAGCTGAATCATTGTTTAAGTTCTCAGTTATTTTTTATGACTTTCCAGAATTGGAGTTTTATAGAAAATTATTTTATGACTTTTTTCATATCAAAATTTTATTCAAAAACTAATATTGTGCAGAATATATTTCTTTGATGCAATGTAATTAAATTAGAAGATAATGACAAATAGGTAAGTTGAAACCCCTGTATTGTTTAAAATTTGGAAATTAAACACAATTGTACCTCAGTTCAAGCTAAGATATAAAACCTATAGAAGACTTTTTGTCTTTCCTTTCTAAAAATAAGGTAAGGGAAAAAAAATAAATGTTAATAAAAACTCATGTTATGATTTTAATTTCATGTAGTCAATAAAATAAACCAATGACGTATGTAAACATAAGTTTGGAAACCTCAGGAAAGTCAGAGGCTCAATAAAGAAAGGTGTATATTGCAACACTAAATCTAACTTTTTAGAGAATAGCTAATGTTCTGGTGTCATTGACCTTGGAGAAATATATTCCAGAAATCTAGGCAGGAATCAAATCATGTATCTCAGCTGAATGGGGCCACTGTGTGCTGCCCCCATGATTTGAAAATTGTACTGAAGCTACACTATTGACAGAACAAAATATGTACATGTTTTATGAATACATTCTTGACTTTGGAATATTAAACCAATTTCACTGACACTGATTTTTTAAATTACAGTGGCTATATCTAACAACCTTAATAAAAGAGATTAGAACTTAAAGATTCAAAAGGCCCAGTTTGATGAAAGGTTATCTTAGAAGTCTGGATGAGCACTAAGGTTAGTTCTTTCAGGACCTGAAAAACTGGTAAATCAAGGCAAGTTCTTTTATGATTTCATTTACTTGTGACTTTATAGACCTGGCCAAATATTAATTTAGTTGTTGTAGCAACTTTAATTTCTATTTTATTTTCCTTATGCTTTTTCTGCTATAAGGTTAAAATTATTAGCTTGATTGTGGTAACAATTTCACACAAGTGTGCATATGTTCAAGCCCATCATATTGTATGCATTAAATATGTGCATTTTTATATAACAGTTATAATTCAATATAGCTATTTAAAAATGTAATGGCTATTAATATTATTTATATAATATATATCCACAGGGTAGGAAAGGCAATCTATTGAAAGCTGGCTATTCATTCCACCTGTTCTCATTCATTCACTAACTCATTCATTGCTCTTTTATTAATTACTAGAGTCCTGATGCATGAATTTGTGCAAGAGTAGGCCTCCCTTCCTTGGCTGACCACTGGTTTCCCTCTGGCACCCAGAACCTGGGCTTCCCTATGGCCGCTGGTAAGCACCCAGGACCCGGGCTTCCCTCGTAGCCCTGGCTTCATCCGGAAGGTTGTCTGGAAGGATGTCTGGTCTAATTAGCATATTACACTTTTATTATTATAGATCGTGCATTCTGTGTTACTGAATTAGACAATAAAGGTACTGATATTTTCTGTATTACTGTTACTGAATTAGACAATAAAGGTACTGATATGAAAAGTCACTGTTTTTAAATTATTTATTCTTTAAAGTATTCCATATAGTATTACATATGTCTCCTTTTTCCCCTATGTACCTCTCCCTGACCACCTCCACCCTCCCACACATGCCCTCACCCCCCTAGTGTCCGTGAGAAGTCACTATTTTTGAAGAGACAGCTGTAGATTTTTATGATAATACAACATGCTATGTTTGGGTATTATCATTAGGAAGCAGTATTAGTAGCTTTCCCTCTCAAAACATTCTGTCTGAACATCCTCAGAGGGAAAGGGGATGGCAAGAAGGAAGAGATCAGCCAAAGAACTCATATACATATATGCATAACCCATGGACACAATCAATAGTGAGGTGAAGGCCTGGGCAGGGAATGAGAGTGGGGAGGAAGGGGGGTCAATGGGGAGTAAAAGAGGACATCTGTAATACTTTCAACAATGAAGATAAGTTTTTTATAAAATTAGAGGGAAAAGATGTAAAGGGTAAGATTATGAAGAGAAGCAGAAGTATATGTAAAAGATAGAGACAAAAATAGGAGACAGAAAGATAACAGAAATGAGCAGAAATAAAACATAAACAATAGGACTT
>NW_006383008.1:2271300-2310745 GCF_000327345.1 Myotis davidii
AATCGGACATCCTTAGCACTGCGGAGGAGGAGGGAGAGGCTCCCGCCACCACCGCTGTGCTGTCAGCCATCAGCCTGGCTTGTGGCTGAACAGAGCTCCCCCTGGGGGAGCGCACTGACCACCAGGGGGCAGCTCCTACATTGAGCATTTGCCCGTGGTGGTCATGTATGTCATAGTGACCAGTCATTCCCAGTTGTTCTGCTGTTAGGGTCAATTTGCATATTCCCTTTTATTATATAGGATAGAGGCCTGGTGCATGGGTGCGGGCCGACTGGTTTGCCCTGAATGGTCTCCTGGATCAGGGTGAAGGTCCTGCTGGGGTGGCTGGCCAGCCGGGGTGAGGGGCTGATAGCTGTTTTCAGGCTGGTCAAGCCCCCCAGTGGGGACCCTCACCCCATGGGGTTGTGGCCACCCTGGGTGAGGGGCTGAGGGCCATTTTTAGGCTGTCCACAGCCCTTTTAGTGTAGGGGTCCCTGCTGGGGTGCCTGGCCAACTGGGGTAAGAGACTGATGGCCATTTTCAGGCTGGCCACAGCCCCTACCAGGTGGGGGTCCTGTTGGGGTGCCTGGCCAGTCTGGGTGAGGGGCTGATGGCTGTTTGCAGGCTGGCCATGGCCCCCAGCCTCCCAAGCTCCCAGTGGAGGCTGGCTCGAAGCAGGTATCTGGGATTTATTTATCTTCTATAATTGAAACTTTGTAGCCTTGAGTGGAGCTCATGGCCAGCAGGGCCGGCAGGAAGCTTGGCTTTCTCCATTGCCAGGGGCAATCCAAGCCTCCTGCTCGCTCCAGCTCCATGGCCGCCACCATCTTAGTTATGTTAATTTGCATATTTACTCCTGATTGGCTGGTGGAAGTGGTTTGTGGGCGTGGCTTGTTGGTGTGGCAGAGGTATGGTCAATTTGCATGTTTCTCTTTTATTAGATTGGATTTATCTAGGTCTTAATTTGTACCAGGATCTGCTCTAGGTGCTTTTAATGTATTAACTTTTTTAATACTCACAGCAATGGTACAAGGTTTATTTTTCAGATAAGAAAAATTTATGAGATGGATCAAAAGTAACTTCTTCAAGGTCACAGAGCTAGTGACTAGTAGAGTGGGATTCCAAACGTGGATGAGGGTCGCACAGCCTGTGCCTTGCAGTTATATAACCTCATTACTCAGGAGAGGAGGAGCGTTGAGGAGGGAATTGGGGAATATGAATACGAATGAGGCCAACCGTTAGAAAATAAAGATTTTGGTATATTTTTCTGCAGCATTTTATATATTTGTACTGCCAACACAGCACTATATTAGTTCATCATTTTAATTCCTAATCAACTTGACTGTATCTTTATTACAACCATCTATTACTTTCAACCAATGAACTAGTAACTCCATCAAAAATAATGTGGGCTCATTTTATTTATCATTATATGCTTTTTCCTAGTGGTTAGTTACCCCTTTCATTTTAAATGTTTATATTTTGTATTATGCTGAGCTTTGTTTTATTTATGTATGAATGGAGTCTCTTTTTTATATTTTCCAGACATATAGCTAATTAAACATTTATTTATTGATGTGGATCAGGGTGATGAAAATTAAATATAATCCTAAACCTGAGGCTCAAAAAAACAATAAGAATCCTCTCAAAATTCCATATTGTCTTGTCATTACATATTTGTGTTAACTGGATGCTCTTAACTATATTAATAAATCCTTAAATATGATAATAAACAACTCTGTTACTAAATACACACTAAACCATGAAATATTAGTAAGTCATTTATTTAATGAATGACCATGTATCTTAAAATAAACTCAAGGGCTAGGCAATTGTATAGATGTGATGGGAATTTCACCTAGTTTGTTTATGTAGCTTTCGCCAGCTTTAATTCACATTTTGTACTGATGATACACAAATCTAGAACATCAACAATGTGAGTACAATCATTAGAATTAATGAATCGTTTTCCTAGATGACATAAGAGGGCAAAAACACATAAATATCTATAATTGGTTTTAAATTTAATAAAATGTGTTTTGCCAAATTGTTCTTTTAAAGTGAAACAGATAAAACAGAAGTACAAGTATGTATTGGCTTGAAACCAAAGCAAACTGCACATTTAGTAGTGCTCTACTTTGAATGGGGAGACTCATAGTCTTGTAGAGCCTCAGTTAGCTTTCTCTCATTCTCCCCAGAAGCTATTTCAGATTTTCTTCTCTCACGTCTCCTATAAAATCAGGGCCCTGCTCGTGACCAGAGATGAATTCTCCTCATAAGTGTTAGAGAAAGTGAGAATCACAGGTAGGAACTACCTCACTTTCCTTCTTTCCTCCCCTAAATTCACGAAGTGTCTTATCTCCTAAGCCCATTCTTGGAGTTAGAGTTAGCCTTTCCCACCTTCTTCTCGGGGAACTTGCTCCACCAGCAGTACCTCCCGTATCTGTCTCCACCGTTCACTTCCTGGTGACACATTTCCAACATTTAAATGAGTATCCCATTGATATTCATTTCCTAGAACTACTTACTATACCACAAATGGAGTGGCTTAGACAACAGGAATGTATGGTTTCACAGTTCTGGAGGCCAGAAGCCCTAAATCAAGGTGCCATGAGCCACGCTCTTTCTGATATCTGTAAGGAAAACCTCCCGTTGCCTCTTCCTTAGTGTCTAGTGGTTTGCTGGCAATTTTGGAGTTCCGTGGCTTGAGGCTCACAAATCCAATCAATATCTACCATCCAATCAATGTCACATCACATTCTCCCTATGTGTGTCTTTTCACATGGCCATTTTCTTATAAAGACACCAGTCATATTGGATTAGAGGCACACCCTAATGCATTTTATTGTCATTGTAACTAATTATATCTACAATAACCTTAGTTCTAAATAAGGCCATATTCTGAAGTACTGGAGTTAGAACTTCCTACATATCTTTTTTTTCTAGGGGGTAGGGGGCTTTGGAGGGGAGTGACACAGTTCAACCCACACCACCATCTTAATCAAACACAGCAACTAAATTAAACTTTAAAATATCCTTTAATCAGACTTATTGTTTCAGTCACCATCTTCTTTACTTTTTTATCCCTTTCTGATCAAAATTCTGAAGGTTTTACCAAAAATTTCTGCCTTTTCTTTCTCATCAATCTCTTCACTCTTATCATACTCTTAAAGAAAATTGTCTTGTGTATTTGTCCTGAATATGCGAAAGTAAATATTCATTCAATCTGACAGTTCCATTTCTCATTCACTGCCAAATAGAAAACCAGTCAGCCTGGTTCTGTAATTTGCCGAATGAACCCCCAAGTCATGAACATTTAAAGTACAGTACAGACAAAAAATTCTATCTATGAATATTCTCTCAGACAAAAATGTCATCCTCGTATTTCTGAAAGCTCCACATCAATTCAACTCTCAGGAAATTATCCTTGTGAAAATGAAGCAACCAACAGTAACTTCCTGACTTTCTTACCCAAAGGACACTTCTACTGGCATCAGGACCTATATTCTTGTCTCCTCAATTTAAACCATGGGAACCACATTTACTTCTATTAAAGGTCAAAACTTTCTTTTAACTCTGGTTCCCTACTTTTATCAGGGATTTCTTTTGCAGCTTCTATTTCTGTTTTCTTCATCATAAATACCCTGTTTGGAGGATTATACTCAACAACATATACAAATATTCTTTGTATCTCCTGTCTTTGTTTTAAACTCTGATCCCCTAGTCTTCTCAGTTTATAGGGACTTCTTTTTTAAAAGTATTTTTTAAATTTATTTTAAAATAAAGTTCATTTAAATAAGCAAACAAACACATAAATAAAAAATAATTACTTGATTGCTCTAGTATAGACGTAAGGAGTCAGACTACAATTTCATTTATACTTTTTGCTCTCATGACAAGTTGAGTTACTATAGGGACTTCTTTTACAGTTTCTATATGTTTTCTTCATCATAGTGCTCTGTTTAGAGGATTATTCTCAACAACATCTAAATAAATATTCTTTATATCATCTGTCTCTATTTTAAACTCTATTTGTATCTTTTTCCTCTTTCATGTCAAATTCCCCCCCTTTTTTTGTTCGGCTTTACAATAAAACTTTTTGAAAAAATTATCTTCATTTACAGTCTAATTTTTGTTTACCTTCCATTAGCCTTTTAAGTTTAAAATAGTATTTAAAATTCTTTAAAAGGCCCTGGATGGTTTTGCTCAGTGGATAGAGCATTGGCCTGTGGACTGAAGGGTCCCAGGTTCAGGTCTGGTCAAGGGCATGTACCTTGGTTGTGGGATAGATCCCCAGTAGGGGGCGTGCAGGAGGCAGCTGATCCATGTTTCTCTCTCATTGATATTTCTCTTTGTCCCTCTCTGTAAAATCAATAAAACGTTAAAAAATAAAATAAAATTCTTTAAACAAAGAATATAATTGACACTTGAACAACATTGGGAGTTAGGAATTAAATGCACATATAATTTTTGACTCCCCCAAAACTTAACTAATAGCCCACTATTGACCAGAAGCTTTATTGATAATGTTAACAGTTAACACATATTTTGTATGCTAAATGTATTATATACTTATTGTATTCTTAGAATAAAGTAAGGTAGAGAAAATAAAATGTTAAGAAAATCATCAAGGAAAAGAAAATAATTTATAGTATTTATTGAAAAACATCCGCATATAAGTAGAACCATGAAATTGAAACCTGTTTTGTTCAAGGGGCAATTATACTTATATTTATTACTTTATTGTGAAATACACATAGTACATATGAAATATTTATATTTTAAAGAAAATAATAAAAAGTAATATTTAATTTCCCACAAACAAGTTCAATAATAAAACATTAATAATTTTAAAGCAACTTGGATGCTTTTCCCTAGTCCCCTACTTTAATTTCTCTGCATTTTTGTTAACCAATTTCTCACTTTCTCTTGTACATCTGTAGTTTCTTTTCTTTCTAAAATATAACAAATACAGAAAAGTTAATTAGGTATATGTATGTAGTTTACGTTAGACAGCTAGCACCTATGGACTGCCACCAAAGTCCAAAATAGAACACTGTAAGCCCTCAGAAGCAAACCAAAACCTTATTAATGTAGTGTGAATTAATATTTAATTTTTAGGCAGCTTTAAGTTCACAGTAAAATTGAGCATAATGTATAGAGGATTCCCACAGATCCACTCTCACCCCACTACACCCAATCTTCCCCACCATGAACATCCTGTATCGCAGCATCTATTTGTTGCTTTTGTCAAGTTCATGGAGGTAAAACACAGGAGCTTGAGGGTCTCCTTAAAGTTTTTAACTCTCAGATTTGAGCACACTGAACCTCCAGCAATTTGTCAACCACAGTTCAGGTTTTCCTACCCACAGCACTAGTTCTGGCAGAGGTATTCACATGCTGATTCCTGCTCCAGTAAATTGGGATTCTTTGCATTTACTTGTCTGTCTCTTTAATTTTTAGGGCAGCAGTTTGCTCTGTGACTTCACTTCTCTGATGGATCTAAGAAAAGTTGTGGATTTTTCAGTTTCCTCATCTTTTTACTTATTGTTAAGATGGAGCAGCATTTCAAAATTGCTTTCATGGTAGACTAGATCATATAACGTTTTCCTAATGTGACATTTCATAGTCAATATTTCTTTATGTCTACCCAATATTTATCCTTTTTATTTCTTGGTCTGTTTTCTTGACTTTATGTTTCCATTTGAAATAATTTTCTTCTGCTTAAATTGTTTCCTTAATGTTTCCTTTAGTATAGAACACTAGTAATAGAGTTTTTTATTTTGTCTGAAAACATTTTTTATTTCATTTTGACTTTAAAGGAT
Organism: Myotis davidii; assembly: GCF_000327345.1. NCBI lineage: Eukaryota > Metazoa > Chordata > Mammalia > Chiroptera > Vespertilionidae > Myotis > Myotis davidii. The sequence goes on from NW_006383008.1 coordinate 2,277,105, forward strand.
ATTTTAGCTAGATATAGAATCAAAGCTGATTATTGTTTTTCTTCAGTGTTATAATGTCTTTTTATTTTTCTTAAAGCTTCTCCTATTTCTGTTGAGAAGTCTGTATTGTTAATTTTACTTCAAATATAGCATATGTTCTTTTTCTCTGTCTGCTATTAAGAGTTTCTTTTTGTTTTGATTTTCAATACTTTTTCTATAGTGTGCCTAAATATGATGCTTGTATTTATCTTATTTGGTCTGTAGAACTTTTTAAATTGGTGGGTTAAATTTCTTCAGTTTTGGAATATTCTCAGCTATTGTATCTTTAAATATTGCCACTATCCTATTTGCTCTTTCCTTTCTGAGTCTCCAGTTACACATATAATAGACATTATACTTTTGGTAATACCTTTTCTAAAATTTTCAAAATATTTGTGTCATTTAATAGGTACTTTTGTAAGTAATCTATAATAATAAAAGCGTAATATGCTAATTAGACTGGACAGCCTAACGACCTTCTGGATGAAGCTGGGGTTGCGAGGGCTGAGGCAAGCCACCATGGCTGTGAGGGCCAAGCCCCTTGGACAAATTTCCTGCATTGGGCCTCCAGTATTATATAAAGCAATATAAATCCATATGGCCTTAGCCAATGTGACTCGGTTGGAGCATTATCCTCTAAACTGAAAGGTAAGTGGTTTGTTCAGGTCAGGGCACATGCCTGGGTTAGAGGTTCCATTCCCAGGTGAGGCATATAGGGGAGGCAACCGATTGATTTTCTCACATCAATATTTCTCCACCAACCCCCTCCTTTTCTCTTTCTTTCTCTCTCCCTTCCTCTCTCTAAAATCAATAAACATATCTTTGGGTGAGGATTAAAAATTAATTAATTAATTAATTTTTAAAAATCTATATGGAAAAAGAAAATGATGAGCACAAAAGTCATTCTAGAGCAGTGGTTCTCAACCTTCTGGGACACAGAACTTGAAGGGACCAATGGTGTTCTTTTTTTTAACCTTAGTGATAAGTGGTAAGTCCTATTAATTTGCTGTTCTTTAAATATATATGTACTAGAGGCCCGCTGAACGAATTCATGCACCAGTGGGGTCCCTCAGACCCCGGAAGGGCTCCAAGGCATGTCCGGCCCGTCTCACTCAGTCCCAATTGACCAGACCCCAGCAGCAAGCCAACCTACCAGTCAGAGCGTCTACCCCCTGGTGGTCAGTGCATGTCATAGTGAGCAGTTGAGCGGCCTTAGCATATCATTAGCATATTACACTTTGATTGGTTGAATGGATGACTGCATGACTGGACACTTAGCATATTAGGCTTTTATTATATAGGACTAGAGGCTCAGTGCACAAAAATTTGTGCACTCGGGGGAGTCCCTCAGCCCGGCCTGTGCCCTCTCGCAGTCTGGGACCCCTTGGGGGATGACCACCTGCTGGCTTAGGCCTGCTCCTTGCATCCCTACAGCCCGGGAGCCCTCGAGGGATGTCCACTTGCCAGCGGGGAGCAGGCCTAAGCTGCAGTCGGACATCCTTAGCACTGCTGAGGAGGTGGGAGAGGCTCCCACCACCACCACTGTACTGGCAGCCATCAGCCTGGCTTGTGGCTGAGCAGAGCTCCCCCTGTGGGAGCGCACTGACCACCAGGGGGCAGCTCCTGCATTGAGCGTCTGGCCCCTAGTGGTCAGTGTGTGTCATAGTGAACAGTCATTCCCAGTCATTCTGCTGTTTGGGTCAATTTGCATATTACCCTTTTATTATGTAGGAGTGCCTGGCCAGCCTCGGTGAGGGGCTGATGGCTGTTTGCAGGCTGGCCACAGCCCCTTCAGAGTGGGGGGGCCTGCAGGGGTGCTGGGCCAGTCTGGGTGAGGGGCTGAGGGCTGTTTTCAGGCTGGCCAACCCCCCCAGCAGGGAACCTCATCCCATGAGGGTGTGTCCAGCCTGGGTGAGGGGCTGATGGCTGTTTGCACGTTGGCCACAACCCCCAGCCACCCTAGCTCCCAGTGGAGGCTGGCTGGAAGCAGGGAGCTGGGATTTATTTGTCTTCTATAATTGAAACTTTGTTTCCATGAGCGGAGGCCACAGCCAGCTCAGGGCAGGTGGGAAGCTTTGCTTCCTCCATCGCCTGGGCAACCAAGCCTCCTGTTTGCTTCAGCTCCGTGGCTGCTGGCCACCATCTTGGTTGGGTTAATTTGCATTTAGTTGCTCTGATTGGCTGGTGGGCATGGCTTAGGGGGTAGCAAAAGTATGGTTAATTAGCATCTTTGTCTTTTATTAATGTAGATGTATACATATATACATATATACACATATACATATATATATACATGTACTAGTATATGTGTGTGTTTTAGTTTGTTCAAACTGCTATAACAAAAGTACCATCAACTAGCTGACTTAAACAGCAAACATTTATTTCTCACAGTTCTAGAAGCTGGAAAATCCAATATCAATTTGCCAGCAAATTCAGTGTCTGGTGAGGGTTCACTTTTTGATTCAGATGGCTATTTCCTCATTATATTCTTATATGGTAGAGAGCAAAAGAGCTCTCTGGGGCCTCTTTTATAAGAACACTATCCCATTCATGACGGTTCCATCTTCATGGCCTAATCACCTCTCAAAGGCCCTATCTCCTAATACCATCACACTGAAGGTTAAAATTTCAACTCTGAGTTTTATGGAGACATATTCAGTTCATAACAATGATAGACAAAACAATAAATATTTTTCAGTAGAATTTAGTATTGTCAAATATGGAGAAATAGGCCTATTTGTACGTGTCTAAAGGAATATTATATTGGTATAATGTTGGACAAAGGTACATTGTACAAAGGGGTTGTATGTTATATACTTAACTGGACAATGTGGGCACTGATCATTGAGAATGTATTTTAGTTGTATGTGCACAAGGAGATATGCAGAAGACTGCTACGATTTTTTTTGAAACAGTAAAGTGTGATCTCTAAATATTCATCAATTGGGAATGAATAAGTAAAACATAGATATGTTGTTATACAACTGTTAGATCAACTAGATTACATGTCAAGTTGAAAAAAGGAAGTTGTAGAAACATTTGCCCAGTGTGATACCATTTATGTAGATAAACACATAATTAATTAATGCTGATGGCTTATAGATAATATACATGTACTACAAGAATTAAAAATACTGTTTTTCAGAATACACTCCAAATTCATGATAGTGGTTGTCTCTAGAGAAGAAATAATAAGTATATGACCAAAAATCAGAACACAGGGGAATTCAACATTATCTATATAAGTTGCTTCGTTTATATTTTAAAAATTGAAGTAAATGTGCCAAGATGTTAACTTTGATTCATCTTGGAGGTTTACATTTGAGGTTTGCTATGTATATATTTTGAGAGATAATCAGAAAAACTGAAGAAATTAAAGAGGATTGGATTGCGGGGGTGGGGTGGGGGTGGGATTGAAGTTCTAATGAGACAAGAGTTATTTCAAGTTAGGTGGTTAGGTAGAGGCTGTGAAATTAGACAGTCTGATTTTAATTCACTTCCAAAAGTGTTAGTTGTGATATTAGCCAACATTTTTTTACTGCTAAGGTTCATTCATTTTAACTTGCATATCAAATGGAGATATAATCATACTGTGTGTGTGTGTGTGTGTGTGTGTGTGTGTGTGTGAAAAAGAGAGAGAGATAAAGAGTTTAGTTTGTAGCAAAGAAAATGCTCAAAGACTTAAGTGAATTCTAAAGACTCTAAGTTTCAAGTTTTGCAGTTATTGTTTATTATTCAACAACAACAAAAAAACAGCACATTGCTTTGAATCTCTACATAGTAAAATATGTGCTATGTTAGCCACATAACTACAAGGGCATATAGGAGACTATCCTCATAGGACAATTCGAATTCATTCTTTCCTTCTCAAATGTCTCAAAGTACCTGGCATGGCTCAACACAATAGTTCTTTGTTGAAAGTCATCCATTATTTTCTGTGACATTATATACTTTGACGTCACAATGCCTCAGGATACCCACTATTGGTATTCTTCTTAAAATAATAATAGTTCTATCTGTGGTCCCTTTTATTCTCACACAAGCAAAGCAGTGTGCAACATTCAAGAACTGACTAACCAGCCACAATCTCTGCAATGCGCTCATTCAGAGCAAAGACTCACAGATGGATACATCGCTGTGATAATGTTACACTGTACTTCTCGTGGATGAACTGGAAAGTTGTCTTACTCAGTGGGAGCCCAGAGAGCCATTCACTGTTATTCCATGTCTGCACTATTAGCTCATGCTCCAGAGCCAGCCTGTGTTTTGGCCTGCAGTGTACAATAACTGTGTTTTAGATGTAAGTTCATGTAAGTTCATGCTGTCACTTGGTTGAACAAAGCGTAACAATAGAACAGATACAGCCTATTATAACAGCTGGTAGTCAGCAGACTATGTTTATGACAATAACTAGTGGATTGTATTTTTAGCAACAGAAGTGATGACATAAACAGAAAATAGAGAAGGCTGATTAGATTAGTTAGAGTTTAGGGAGTTGTTTATATTAAATCAAGAAGACAACCAATAACATCACTACTACTGGACCACAAACTGCAGTAGTGTACTTAATACAAAAGACTAATGTGGTTATCATACTTACCATAGTGATGTGGGTGTGATTATAATATCATCTCACCTAACCATATGTTTCAGTGTGAATTTATACAAATACGCTTTACTGAATTTAGTTAAATAAAAATTCTTTCATATGATACACATGACTCTATTATGTCTCGCTAGTAAAATGCAGCGTTGCAACTGATGGGGATGGTGGTCACTTATTGCATTTTGTCCTGAAATTGAAATTTCTGGAATATCACCTAGAGATGTTTCTCTTATGAAGTACACCAAATGGCAACTTCCTTTAAGATAATAAAGCGCAGTAACTCAGTCACAGTTTATTGAAACAAAGCATGCGTGTGTTAAGAGATTGTGTAATAAGACAAAAATTTGCCCTAACTGGTTTGGCTCAGTGGATAGAGCATCGGCCTGCAGACTGAAGGGGCCCAGGTTCGATTCCAGTCAAGGGCATGTACCTTGGTTGTGGGCACATCCCCAGTAGGGAGTGTGTAGGAGGCAGTTGATCAATGTTTCTCTTTCATTGATGTTTCTAACTCTCTATCCCTCTCCCTTCCTCTCTGTAAAAAATTAATAAAATATATTTAAAAAATTATTTTAGAGCAGAGATTTCTAGACTATTCTCTTCAGAGTCCTGGGAACTGTTTGTGGGTGGTAGGAGTGGGCAACTTTAACCACATAAAGGAAGTGATATATTGGACTCTATTTAAACCGTCATATGAAGACAGGGCTCCATTGCTCAACAATTCCAAGCTCCACAAAAACTTTTTCAGGTATAATTCATCTAGTACTCATCGCCTTAAAAAAGTACAAATAAATGGTAATACATATTTATGGAAATTGGAAATATTATGCCAAAGTATATATGAAGGAAAAATTGCCAAAAAATGACCATAGCTTTTAAAAATAAAATGTAAGGGGATAACAGTAATAGGTAGCATTTATAGAATATTTATTATACAATAATGTTGACCTAATCATTTTCCACATACTAACTCATTTATTTATATCTGCACTAATCCTATAATTCTAGCAATCATAGAATGGTGATGTTAATCCTATACTGCTAAAAATTTACAGATAAAGAATATGGGGTAAAATTAAACTGACATGACAGTGGGCAGGAAGTACTATGGCCAGGACTGGCTCTGGAGTCTGTGCCCTTAACTACTGTACCACATGTACAAGGCAAGGAGTGGAAGGAGGGCATCATCCTGACATATACTGTAATACATCTTAGAGCTAAACTAGCACAGTATTGTTTCTGAAATATAGCAAAGACATGAATAGGGAGAACAGAAACAGGTGATATCCATGTGGGAAATTAGTATATGAAAGATTAAATTTCAAATTAGTAAAGAAAGTAAACCAAGAGCACTAAATGAAACAGAAGTGGACATGTATTTGGAAACAAATTTTATTTCAATAGCTACTTTATTCTATATAAAATTACTAGTATAGATCTAAATATTTTTAAAAGTAAAGAATAAAATGAGGAAGGATATTTTTGGACTTTAGGGCGAGGGAAACCTTTCTAAACAAGATGTAAAACCCAGAGTACATAAAGATTGAAAGAGTTCATTACAAAAAACTTGAAAATATTAATAGACATCATAGAAGTAAAGGATAAGCACAGCGTTAAAAATAAGTGTGTTTTTTTAGTTTAGATGCACCAAGGGAATGATAACCATAACACAGAGAAAGCTTTTATGATTCAATAAAAAAATTGCAAAAAGAAAAAAAGGCAAATAATAAACGTAGATATTTTAAAGCACTTGTGAATGGCCAATGCATACATTTTTATTTTTTATTTTTAAAATATGTTTTTCATTTCTATTTTTGGAGAGAAAGGGAGAGGAGTAAAGAGATAGAAACATCAATGAGAGAGAAACATGAACCGCTTCTTGCACACCCACAACTGGGGATCCAGCCTGAAACCCAGGCATGTGCCCTGACCAAACCGGTTACCTCTTGGTTCATGGGTTGGTGCTCAACCATTGAGCCACACCAGCTGGATCCAATGCATACATTTTTTAAAAGTTCAACCTGTCCAGTAATTTCTAAAACCAAAATTAAAATAATAATAAACAAGTTGGATACAATTTTAAAAGTGAATATTCAGTGGTGAGGAGTCTGTGGGGAAATAGAATACTCTTACATTGTTGAAAGGGTAACTTACTCAGATTTTTGGAGTGTGATTTGGTGGTATCTACCAGTATTTAAATAGCTGATCATTTTACTTTAGAATCTGTTTCTATAGAAATACAAGGACAGGCTTATTAGATACAAGTATAAGACAGAGTAATAACATTTTTTATAATATTAAAAAGTGAAAACTACTTAAATACCTATCAATGCCTATAGAATACTGTGACACTATTAAAAGGAATATATATAATTGTTAAGTCAAAAACCCAGTTGCAGAACAGTCTTTAATCCCAGTTTTGTAAAAATAAAAGTATGTATATTTAAGTAAAATAAACAAGAATATTTTTTAATCATTTTAGAGTAATTCAAAGGTATCAGGCTTCTTTGCCTTTAAGTATTTTTATAGAAATAGTTAACTTCCACAGTCCAGAGATATGTTCTTACATCATCTTATTTCTTTTTTAAAAATATATTTTTGTTGATTTCAGAGAGGAAAGGAGAGGGAGAGAGATAGAAATATCAGTGATGAGAGAGAATTATTGATCAGCTGTCTCCTCATGCCCCCACTGGGTATCGAGCCCACAACCCCGGCATGTGCCCTGACCAGGATTAGAACCGTGACCTACGGGTTCATAGGTTGATGCTCAACCACTAAGCAACACTGGCTAGGCTCATCTTATTTCTTACATCATTTTATATTTAATTCACAGTATTTATTTAAATTCCATCAATTTCTCCCAAAATACCCTTTATAGCCATTTTTTTTTCCACAGTCCAGGACCCAATCCAGGATTACCCATTGCATTCACTAACCCTATTTCTTTAGTATCATTTATTCAGGAAAAACTTTTCAGCTCTTCTTTGTGCTCATGGACCTTAACATTGTTGAAATGCACAGGCCAGTTATTTTGTAGAATCGCCCTCATTTTAAGTTTGTCTGATGTTGCTCTCTCATTTGATTCAGGTTATGAATTTTTGGCAAGCTTATGTAGGATCCTCAATGCATCGTACCAAGAAGTACAGGTAGTTGATTTGTATCAATACTGTTGGTCATTTTTATTTTGATCATTGATTTTTCACCTGTCATTATGTTCTATGGCTTAGTTAGCGGCAACCAGGTGATACTCTGTGGGAGCTTTTATTAAAGGAGGGACTGTGACTTTTATATACGTTTGTGAGCTCTGGTTCTAACAATCGCATCATGTATGTACTTAGCATTCACTATACTGGTGAACACAACACTATTCCTGGTGCTGGTAGTGAATTCTTTTCTGTCATTGGTTTACGTTGTGGTCAGTTTGAATTTGAGAATCACTGCAGGAAGCCGGGAAATCAAGTCCTGCCCCTGAAAATCTGGAGATGTTAGCTATTTCAGGCCGCCTGTTTTCTAGCTAATACTGAAAGGGACTTATTCAGGCAACATTTCCAATGGTATGTAAAAGTATTATATTTAATGTGATTAATCTACTAGTAAGTGATGGCCTCTCATTTGCTAGATTTGTCCCACTGCGGATGGTTATAAATGAGCAAAAATACTTTGTTTCTAAAACATGCCTTAGAGACTCCAATTTCCTATAATTTACTGATTAATACTTACTTATATTATGCCAAAATAAAAGGCCAGTTTTGTCACACCAGTGGGACCAAACATAATTAAACAATAGTAATAAATAAGTCATTTGGTATTTTTGTGGACAAAATCTGGCTGATTCATTTTTATATTTTGACGCTATATTGGTTCGTTCATCAATTCCACCCCAAGGTACTCTAAGTCTTTGTAGGGTTCTTTTAGGTATTTAGGCTTACAGAGAAAAGAAAAGCACACAACTTGATATTATCAGTGCAAAAGTAGTTCACAATAAATTTTATTTAAGAAACTGCCATCATCTTAAAGTATGGCTAACTTTGAGCCAATTTTTATCAATGTTTTAGCTGCAGCAAAGCTGCTGTTGGATTCTAGTGACTATCCCCGCCCCCAACCCCCTCGGTTTTCTATCCCTTCACTTGTTTTATGTCCGTGGAAGCAGCACAAAGAGTGGTTAAGAGTTTTCACTTTGGAGACAGACACAGTTTGAGTTCTGACCCTGTCACGTACCCAACGTAGGTCCTGGTCAAGATCTCTCTAATATTTATTTTCCAGATGTAGCTAATTCAGGATTGTTGTGAGGATTAAATAAAGCAATGCATTCGGAGCACTTGATATAATATCTGTTACATCGTTACCACTCAGTTAAATATGCATGCTCATTGTAGCTTCTGCTCTCTTCCTCTGTCCCCTGTGATTGTCAGTTTCCTGTAATAGCCCGAAAACCAGACAGAGAAGATTCTTTAAAGGGTAAGACGTCTCCATAGACTTCTGAAAGTCTCTTGGTAATAGTCACTAACCTGCTGTTGGAGGAGGTCCTGGTGAGGGTGTGATTGCTGGCTGACCTGTGGGCTGGATCTGGGCAATCAGAGGCTTCTGGCCCCTTGTCTGTCCTTGAAATGCACACCCTGCCCACCCTTCTCACAGAGAGCAGTGTAGACTGAGACTACGGTGTATGTGACCAACCCCGGTAAACCCTCTATATGGACATTTTCGATTCTGGTGGGTGGGTGCAGAGATGTACTCATCTTATGGTCACTCGGGACAAGCCTCATATGGAAGTTCCCTTGCTTTTTAAAACTGCCACTTGCCAATATAGAGTGACCTGCCCCTTTCTTTGGTCTCCCCTTGACCACCATGTATGGGGACCAGCTTCAGATTTCCCCCCCCCCCCCCGAAGAACTCACGAGCTTGCGAACCAACACAAACTTAAAATAGATAAATGCTTGTCCAGTTCTCTAAGGAACAAACAGGTGTCAAAATGAATAAAAATCAAACAGGGTATTGTTCACTCCTTCAACATTTAATTTTTATGTCTTTAATAATGTATTTTTTCTGTTTCTTGAAACTCTTTTGATTAATAGAATCTTGCTCACTTTGGCAGTCCTCATAAAATATATATTCTTGTCTGTTATTCAAAGTAAGAGAGAACTCTCTGATTTAGTATGTAATGGGCATCGTTCTTTTCCAGAACAAAGTGAAAAATTCTGAAGTCCTTCTGTCTTACCATTTCATAAGGAAGATAGAATAGAGAATAGAGAAACACCTAAAAATTATAATTTAGTAATAATTCTTTTCAAATAACAGGTTAATAAAGAGAGAGAAAAAGAAAAAAACAAAAGATTTTTTTGCCTGTAAAGGAGTAATTTCCTAAACAAAATCAATACCTTCTATTATTTGGTACAAGTTGTCAATACCATCACCAGTTTTGTCAATGTCAAATATACATATTTAAAATTTTATTTATATTTTACTAGTAGATATCATTAATCTGTTATTGATTAAGGATATTGCAATAGACTAGGACTAAGAATTATCTTGGTCAACTGAAATTTCAAAATAAGTATTTAAGCAGCTATTCTGTATAGCAATTTGTAAAACACAAAGTTAACATTTTTCAAGCACCAGATCTGTGCTAGGCACTGGACAAATCATTTTTATGTGATTATTTTTTCAGTCTATTTGAGAACAATCATAGAAGTTATGCATGTTTAGCTTCATTTTACAGATGAGGAAACCTAAAGCCCCAAAAGAGTAATCATCTGGTCCATGTTTAATATATAATAGTTAAACATTATAAAGTGGATTTGGCTGCATCCATGCCCACCACTTATTCTATCATATCATTCAAGACCCAGAGAATGACACTTCACTGGAAATTCCACAAATTACAAATCCTAAAACAACCCAAAAACTTTTATCCCCAAAAGAATAGAGATATGGATAATACAAAATTACTGATCTTGATTGAGCCCATGAGAATCCACTCCTATTACTTCAAATCCACTTATTACTTAGCACTATGCCACACCATGTGCCATGTCTTATTACTTAATCACATGTGGTTAAACATATGTACCAGAAAAAAATGCTGATCGCCCCTGAAATACCAACACTAAGAGAATATAGATCCCATCAATTTGCCAAGCTTTTTGACCAAAACCAGTCCTCCGTGACTGTACTCTGAGCATAGATATACAAAGTTCAAAACTATAATTTTGCCATTTGGAAACAAAGAGCAGCACAGTGGTTAAAGGTTATCTGAAGTCTTTGGAGGAAGAAATAGAGAATGAGGGTTTTTTTTGTTGTTGTTGTTACTACATATTCTTTACACCTACTAGTAATTAAAGAATTTAATACTACCTGTCTATAGTTTGATTCCAAAAGTAAGATTTATAGAGTCCTTTATTACTGAGTATGTTTATTTAAAAAAAATTTGAAGAAAATATAGGGGCCTGTAACCTGACATTTTTTGTAGGCACAAAGGGAATTACCAGAATAATTAAACCTATAATGAGACCTAAATATAATTAAGTTCAGATGGTCACTTATGACACAAATCATAAATATTTGTTGATTCCATGAATTAGTTGTAGATACACAGGTGTATAAATATGATGCTCTTTGTATAGAAAGTTACTGTAGAATATAATAATGCTTCAACAGAAGCAAATATTCTATGAATAATTCTATATTGAAGATTAAAATATATTCAGTAATTCATTTGTACAATATTTTTTGTTTTTTAAAAAATATATATTTTATTGATTTTTTTACAGAGAGAAAGGGAGAGAGATAGAGAGTTAGAAACATCCATGAGAGAGAAACATCGATCAGCTGCCTCCTGCACTCTCCCTACTAGGGATGTGCCCGCAATCAAGGTACATGCCCTTGACCAAAATCGAACCTGGGACCCTTGAGTTAGTCTATCCTCTGAGCCAAACCGGTTAGGGCTGCACAATATTTTTAACTTAAATCTGTAGCTCTGTCATGACTGCATGCTCATCCAGTGTTTAAAATACTCTTAGGATTGAATGAATCAGATTCATTTCTTCTTTAATTCTTTTTCTTTTTTAAATTATCAACTATCACTCAAAAAAGGCAAAATCAAGTTCTTATAAGTTAGAAATTCTACAACTTTACAGGTAATTCTTAACAAATTTCACAAAATATCTTCATTTCTATTAACCTAAAATTTTATTTTTCTAGCCTCTAATGAAATACAAAGTACTTATGGAAAAAAGTACACTTACAGGTAAATTATGAGGTACAGTAACCATGAGAGCAACCTTGAACCTGAGGGAAACATGGTTTATTAAGCCAGAATTATGCAACTTGATTATAATCCTATATAATAAAAGCCTAACATGCAAATTGTCCCCTCAACTGGGAGTTCGACCAGGGGGCGGGGCTGGCCGGCCAGCCTTGGGAAGGGAGGCCCTAGCTGGCAGCTGGCAGCTGCTAGGGACCCTACCGATGCACAGATTTCGTTCACTGGGCCTCTAGTGCATTAATGAAATCCATGAGATAGTGGTCCTTTTTGCCTTTGCAGCTGTAGCTTCACTGTGTCTATTAAAAAATGTCTACATGAAGTCAGTAAGCTTTTGGGATAACTTTTGTCAAGTACTCACAAAGTGTCTAGCTCAATTAATTTGAAGTTACTTATCGTTTCCTTATTCCCTTCAGTTAAATTTAGTTTAACACACATTTTTTTGCCTGGTGTTAGATGCTAGAGGCTACAGAGTGAAGAAACGCTCATCCAGTCCTGAGGTTTGTCTATGATTACAGACCTAACATTTAACATAACCACAGAGCAGTGGTTCTCAACCTTCTGGCCCTTTAAATACAGTTCCTCATGTTGTGACCCAACCATAAAATTATTTTCGTTGCTCCTTCATAACTGTAATGTTGCTACTGTTTTATGAATCATAATGTAAATATCTGATATTTACATTAGGCGACCCCTGTGAAAGGGTTGTTCGACCCCCAAAGGGGTCTCGACCCACGGGTTGAGAACCACTGCCATAGAGGCTGTACATCTTATTAAATATATTACTGAGCTCAGTGAATTTCATTTCCAACCACTAGCTAAGTATAAATATAATAAGTAAGTAAGTACATAAATAAATAAATAAATCGCTTATTTTATAAAATGTCAGGTCTGAACGACAGGCAATCTTAACATTCGTTTATTGATTGGTCCTTTATTACACCAAAGGACCAGCTCAGGAAGATTGGGAAGAAAGAGAATGAAAGCTAAATTATCCATAGTGAAAGTGTTGTTTCAGTGGGCAGTCAACCATAAATATGATTTTGAAATATAGAAATAATGTATTCTATGCAAAGCAGCATATTTTATTGCTTGAGAACTGAGGATAATCTTATCTTCTTGATGGTTGAAGTTTTGTCTATAGAGCTCCAAATAATAGGTTGAAAATGGAAGGCATTCATGCAGTTATTTCTGAAGGTACAGATTTTAACTGTGGAAAGCAGCAGTTTGGATATGTGACAACATTTTTAAAACTCTGAAATTAAAACTGGAACAACTTTAGATCTCTTTCAGTCTAACAGATCACTTTGCAACCTATATAGATTAACCAAAATTTTCAAGATCCCATTAGTAAATAGTGATAGAATTTTACCAGCAACTCAAACACTAACTCACTGTTTATTGGTTTTAATTTATTTATTTTACTATTTCAAACTCACTTTCTAATTTTTATTTGTATTTATACTATTACATAGACCCCACCCTTGTGTGGGAAATAGGCTCTTGGAAGGGAAGACATTGACTTTAGTAAGATATTCTTCTGGCAGATACAGTAGATATTTAATGCTAGTGCTTTAAATCTCGTGTTTTCTTTATAATAAAGAGGTAATATGCAAATTGACCATCACATCCTTTCACAATATGGCCCCCCTCATGTGGTCACAAGATGGCCACAAAAAGATGGCTGGCAGGAGAGGGCAGTTGTGGGCAAACAGGCTGGCAGGGGAGGGCAGTTGGGGGCAACCAGGCTGGCAGGAGAGGGCAGTTGGGGGCAATCAGGCCGGCAGGGGAGCAGATAGGCGTCGATCAGGCTGGCAAGGAAGTGGTTAGGGGGTCATTAGGCTGGCAGGTAGAATCAGTTAGAGGCAATCAGACAGGCAGGCAGGTGAGCAGTTGGGAGCCAGCAGTCCTGGATTGTGAGAGGGATGTCCAACTGCCCCCAAGGGGTCCCAGATTGGAGAGGGTGCAGGCTGGACTTAGGGACACCCTCCCAGCCCAGAACCCCCTCCCACAGTGCACAAATTTTGTGCACTGGGCTCAGAGTAGTGGATATATAAAAGATTTAGTGAAATGGAATATTATAATACAGAACTGACCCCGAATGTACTCCCCAAAAATAGAGATTAAAAATATACAAATCATAGTGAGAGATATGGAGAATAGTATGAAGGGATAATCAGGATTTTTAGAAGTAGAAAATGAGAAAATTGAGACAACCACTATTAAAAAATACAACATACAAATTTTTCCAGGTCTACAGAAAGCTATCAGTCCCCAAATAGCTTTGGCCAAAGCGGGATTAGCCAAAGCAGAATTTTAAAAAATCCATACCTAAACGCATGGTGTGAAGTTGAAGATTATCATATGAAAAAAGGACGATGGTGACAATATATTAAATGTATGTTGAGAGCAACGTTTAACAATCTCTTATATAAAAGGCCCGTGGCCGTCACACTGTAACGCTGTCATGACCAAATGAGCAGTGGCTCTTGTGGCGGGCAGGGCAGGGCACAAGCTACTAGCAGTGGAGAGCTATTAGCGGCGGAGGGTGGGACAGTGAGCTACCAGCAGCGATGGGCGGGGCGGTCATCTGAGGCAAGGGGAAGCAAGCTACTGGTGCGCGCTGGGCCTCTAGTAATAAATAACAGTAGATCAGTAGTTTAAAACTATCAATCAAGAATACAATACTCTTATTATTCAAAAGTGAGGATAAAACAGAGATATTTTCAAACATACAAAAACTAAGTTTACCTTCTATAGGTTTATCTTGATACAGAGAGGATAAATAAAAAAGTATCAATGCTTAACACCAATAATATTTATTGGTAAATCTATTTAGCAAGACCACCTTATTTATAGCACCAAAATGTGAAAAAAATGAATTATCTATCAAAGGAATAATGGGTAAATTATTGCATATTTACATAATAGACTAACATACAGCAATGAAAATCAATAATCTGGAATCATATGTGTAAAAATGGATGAATCTTACAAAGATAATAATGACTGAAAGTTACAAAAGGATGTATATTAAAATACCTTTATATAAAACATAAAGTCTTCCATAACAAAAATATATATTATTAGAGATGAAATATGATAATCATGCAAATAAAATCTTTAATTCTGAAAATATTTATTGTGCCAGAACTAATTCTAGGTGTTTAGCAGTGCACTAATAAGACTAGATCCATGTTCACAAAGAGCTAATATTCTGGGAATTGCAAATACCATACTGATTGATGAACATTTAGGGCTGTGAACATCTTAAATATGAAAGAGAAAAAGGGTAAAAAAATAGATTCAATTTTATCATTAACTTTTTATTTATTAATCTGGGCCATAGGTATTCAAATGTTCATTATGATTTCTTTCTATCTTTTGTTCATCTTAAGTGCTTCATAACAATTTTTAAAATAATTAAATTTGTATGAAGAAATTTTAAAACAATTCTAAACAGGGAATCTTGTTTTTCTAATCTTTTCTGGAAAGGAGAAAAATATGCTGAATATTTTAGAAAATAATAAAATTATGGATGTGTTAACAATTTAAGAGTAGCCTTATGAAAAGAGAGGCATACAATTTATTCCTCAACCAGGAGAGGTAAATTAAAAGGAAATGTGAAGAAATTTTTTTATCAATGCAACAAGAATTTAATAAATACAACAAAAAATTCATAGTAAATAAAAACCAAAAAATAAGATGAAAGAGGTACTTAAAATATATTTAAATAAATCCCTTTATAAGACTAGAAAATCCAGCTATTGCTTATAAGATTGAAAATAAATGGATGAAAAGTGAAATACCAAGCAAATGCTAACAAAAGAAAATTAATGTAGCAATATTAATATTAGTAAAAAATAAGATTTAAGGCAGAAAGCATTAATAAATGCTTTAAATAAATAAATTCTATATTCTCTATTATAACTAAACAGTATATTTTATCTCCTAGCAAATTGGTATATGTTTGTACAATATAGCATGCATAGGTTACTATGAAATCATCCATATATTATTATTAGTTATATTACATACATGTATAATTTATATCATGTTCATTTTTGCTATACCTATCATAACTTAGTGTCATATTCTTAGCCATTCTAGCATTACTATAGTCAACTTGATGAGGAATTATCAATTTGGTTATAGCTTATAAAAAAAATTGTTAATGGATATCTGAGCTCTTTGACAACATGGTACATAAAAGGAAACAATTTCATTTTTATTTCAAAAGCAGAATGCTTTTGCTGAGCCATTGATAACAGTGCATCGCAATAGTTGTTGGTCGTCCTGGCTGTGTAAGCATGAATCCTCTGCCACTTTGCTTGCAGGGTGTTTTAAAAGTAGAGCTCTTTTTAAATTGAAATTCAGCTTCCTACCTGACAATAAATTATTCAAAGGCTCCTAGGCACAGAAGAATTTATTAGAGTGCATGTTAGACTGCTATAATAAAAAATACCAGTAACCTTTAATTTTTACATGTGAAGTCAATGAGGGAACATGAAAAATAATCCTAGGAAAATGTATTCTGAGTGTGTTTTTAAAGATTCCAAAAGGAAACTTGAGAAAATAATATCTTGTTACTTTTTCTTCTTGAATATTTGCATAAATTTTATAGAAATGACTCTACCCCGAAAATTGAAAACAATTTTAATGACAAGATATACATTATATTTTATATTTACATAATGCCATTACGCAGGGAATATAAATTGTATAAAAACTAGTGCATTTATTCCCACATCATGAGAATTAGGAAGATATTTCAGATGTCAAAAGTGAAATCAAGGTTTAGGAGAATTAAACTTAAGCAGGTTCTGAGTCTAAAATCAGAGCCTTTCATTCTATTGCCAGGGCTGTTTTCCTCTATGGTGTTAATAAATCTTAAAGAAAAAGAGTTAAAATAATCAGAAATATAACAAAGACATTTAAAAAACATGAGACTAAATATAAGATACAATAAATATGATGAGGCTACTTTGGAAAAGAACCAAATATAACACTTAGAAATGAAAAATAAACTCAATAAGTTAAAATAAAAACAATAAACTGGTTAAATAGAAAATTAGATACATTCAAAGAATGAATTAGTGAATTGGGATGTAAATAAGAAAAAATGTCACACTAGAAGCAATATAAAAGAAAAATTAAAAGACATGTAGAATAAAATAAGAAAGTTCTATATATCAATGGAACTTTCAGGAGAGAGAATAGTAATAGTATGAGAGATGTCATAATTGAAGAAAGATTAGCTGTGAACATTACATAATTGATTGTTCTGAATTGATTATTTGAAAATCTTCAGATTTAGGCAGCACAAGATGCCTCAAGCAACAGTAAAATTTAACTAATAGTTTATCTCAACACAGAATTCTAGTATGACAGCAATTTTATCATTTAAATTTTTATTGACTTTTAAATTTTTATTGCCATCAATCTATTTGTTTTTATGTAAAATGTCTTTTGTTGATAACCTCTTAAGATCTCTTTTTCTCTATTGTGCTGCCATTTTGTTAATATACACGTAGGTGTGAATTTCTTTATATGCATTCTGACAGTTATTTTTCTTTCAAAACTTTACCGTAAGTTTTTCACTGGAAATAAATAAATAATAATAATAATGTAGTGGATTCAGCCTGTTTGGTGTTTCACCTTATTTAATTAATTTATTTAAATTATTTAAATTATTTATTTAATTTATTTAAATATTTATTTATTAGTCACCTAATAAGGATTAGCAGTGGAGCCATAATACCCATAAGAAAGACATGATCCTTGCCCTTACTAAGGAACATACTGTAGCTCAGCTGGCCTGACTCAGTGGTTGAGCATCGACCTATGAACCAGGAGGTCACGGTTTGATTCCAGGTCAGGGCACATGCCCAGGTTATGGACTGGGAATCGTGCAGGAGGCAGCCGATCAATGATTCTCTATCATCATTTATGTTTCTATCTCTTTCTCCCTCTCCCTTCCTTTCTGAAATCAATAAAAATATATTTTAAAAATTTTTTAAAAAAAGAAACATATTGTAATTGGATCTGAAGTACTTGCTTCCTATTGACAATATGCTACCAGATCTTGTGTTTTTGTCTTAGCTCCCAAATCAGAGTGTTGGTTACTTAGAGATGGTCAGTAAGTTTCTACCCTTCCCTCTAATCCCCCATCCCGACATCTACTTTTTCAAAGTATAGATATAATTAGCAAATACTTTCTGATTGGCTTAGCAAATCTAATTCACCTCCTTATGTGCATCACATTTCATGTGTCCTGCGATGTGTGGGCAGATAAATAAATCTACTGAAGTGTAACTTGTGTTCAACCTCAAACTGCTCCTGGGCATCTATTTACCTAAACTTGTTAAATATGTGTGCTTGAAACAGGTTGTAATATTAAAATGTCAATATGCTGTCTTGTCCCAAGGATGTCCCTGGTGAATAATGTATCTTTCCTTGATTCCTCCAATTATGAAATTGGTTGACTGCTTGGGATCTCTGGTTTAGTACTATTTAATTTACTCATTTTCCCTCTTCATTCTCATATGTAAATCATCCAACACTCCTATTTCATGTGGTAGAATAGATCTTACATGGACTGATGTACCTACAATTCTTGCTCTCAAGAAGATACATTTTTTTAGGTTTATGTCTTAGAATGCCATAATCAATAAAGTCTGCTCAATCTCTTGGATTTTGCCTCCACTTGCATCCTAATTAGTCACAAGCTCTCCCCTTTATACTCAGACAAAATGCTAACATGGCATCAGGAAAAAAAAGTTGTCTTTGCTTCCCCTGTTAAATTTGATTCATTATCTTCAGAGCCCATTTCATTTCTCTATTGACTAATCATTAAAAAAAAGAAAGCGAAAACCTGCATGCTCAGCAGGGCCCGAATGTTTTCTCACTCATGGCACAAAGCAGGGGACTAGCGAGAAGGTGCAGCTCTGGGCGGTCGCTGCAGAGCCAGCATCTGGGCTCCATGATAATCACCTCATGCGAATCACATCCGAGAAGAACAGAATCACTGAATCCTGCGAGCCTCAGACACCTCCATCTGTCTTTCTGACTGTACTGTGTTATCAGGCCTGCAATTTGTGACATCTGGCAGTTTTTCTTATACTTTGAGAGGAGGAGAAGAAAAAGACAGACAATAGGAAATGCCGTTCCTGGCCAGCAGCTGGAAGATATTTGTGATTAAATTACTGTATATTTAAAATCTTAAAATTATGTCTGTATGACTGAAGGGCAAGAGCTTGAAATGTTTACAAACAAATGGATTTGTTCATTACTCTTATGGTATATAAATGTGGCCAGTTGCTGTTATAGTCATAGTTTAAGGCATTCACATAAACAGTTTTTTAACAATATTTTTATTGATTTCAGAGAGGAAGGGAGAGGGAGAGAGCGATAGAAACATCAATGATGAGAGAGAATCATTGATTGGCTGCCTCCTGCATGCCCCCTGCTGGGGATTGAGCCGGCAACCCGGGCATGTGCCCTTGACCAGAATCAAACCTGGTACCCTTCAGACCACAGGCCAATGCTCTATCCACCAAGCCAACCCGGCTAGGGCCACATAAACAGTTTTTTACAAACAATGATTAATATGTGTATACATCACACATATTTTGCAAATAGGTTAAGGTAAGTCTGAATGAAATTCCTGTGAAGGTATTCTCTAAAAATATTGATGAAACCTTAACTACCAATTTTGGCTCAAGAAAGTCAATTCCTTCAGAGTTTAAATGTAAACAAAAAGTATAAGCACTACGGGCCATCAACAATCTTTCGCAAGTATCAAAGGATAAGGCAAAACCAATTTGCATTGAATATGTGGTTAAGATACTAGCAATTTTTCATAGACATATCAAGAGCTAGGATTTAAGGGTCTACGCAGACTAAGGCTCTGCCAGCTTCCTTGTGTACCCGTGGAGGTCTCTTCCTCTTGGTGTGTTTCACACTGGATTTGCATGGACGTGCAAGAAGAAAACCATTTTGCTTGGGAAAATTACCATAGCGTTTTCTACTGGAACATTGAAAATGAACCCAGCTCAGATAGAGTAACCAAGAGAAGATCAAGAACCACAAGGACTGTGACAGACAAATATTGAAACAAATATCTTCTTATTCTTTGAATAATAGCAAGATGCCAGTTAAAGTTATGTTGCGCCTTTTTCTCCTTTATTTTCCCATGTAACGCAGCATGTTTGCTATTTTATTTGTAATAAGGGATACCAAGTAGAGTTAGAGTATATGACTGAAATACTCTCCCACTGTTCTTTGACTCTATGTCGTTTGATGAGCAGCAACAGACTGTTGTCATTGCGAACTCTAAAGGTGTTCACCAGGAGAAATGTTGATTGTACCAGACCCGTTGCCGTTGCTCAGCTTATGTTCTGAGATGAACTCTTCCAGGTTCCCAAGCTCTGCTTTTCCAACTCAGTAGGACACATCAATCAATTCCTTCTTGTCTCCTGTCACCAAATCTTCAATAAAAGCAGCCCCATACCTGTAAATGCATACCCTCATACAGAAAGACTCCTTGAGAAACACTTTTCTTGATCTGAGGACAACTAAGGTTTAGAAAAAGCAGGGGCAATGGCCTATTTTTATTTTTTTATTTTTTTTAATGTTCTCTCGCTCCAGCCCCCAGGCAGTACCGGAGTGGTGGGGTAGCAGCTACACAGTGATGACAGTGGCAGCCAGGCAGGGTTCTATAGTCTGAGAGACGACAACCATCTCTGATGGAAGGCTCTGTCGTTTTATGATCATGAAACGAATCCCAATGGCATTTTTCCTCTCACCATTTGGTCCCTGAATGCACACACAGTTTTAGGGAAGTGTTTGGAAAAGCAAGAACTTGGGTTTCTGATCCGAGAGCAGGAAGGGAAGGGAAGGGAAGGCCCCAGGGAGATAGAAAGTGTTGGGGGGGGGGGCAAAGAGAGGAGGGAGATTCACAGCAATCCCATAAATTGGGTGGGCTCACCTCCAAACTGCACATGCACAGGTCTCCCCTTAAATAGCATCGGGAAGGTTTTGAGGCCTGAGCTAACGGTAAATGTTTACCCATTCCAGAATTTCAGTAGTTTACACCAACGTGGGGCTGCTCCAAATAGCTCTGCACATGCTTTGAAAACTGAACGGACATTGAGATAAGAATCCACAAAAAGCAAGTTGAAACCTGTGGCCTGAACCTAACCTGGTCAATTACCTAGCAAAAGAAATAAAAAATCAATATTTTATTTAGAATTTAAATAAGACTGAGGGTCTCATAACATAAAATTAAAAATGTCCATACTTTAATTCTAAATTAGTCTATAAAGAACCAGGGAAATTAAAATTATAAAGGAAAATACATGGCAATGTGACTCAGATGTTGAGATTATCAAAGGCCATACATGACCTATTCTAGACATGCTCCACCCAGCTAATAAATGTTAGAACCAAGACCTGAACTCTGTTCAGGCTGCATGGGGCAACCAGGCCGGCAGGGAGGTTAGGAAGGGACTACCAAACAACTGAACAGCAGGCTGTGTGGGTGACCAGGCCAGCAGGGGGGGCAGTGAGGGGCAACCTGACTGGCAGTGGGGAACAGTGGGGGGAGACCAGGCAGGCGGCGGTTGGGGGTGCAGTTAGGGCCGATCAGGCCAGCACACAGAGGTAGTGAGGGACGATCAGGCCAGCGCGGGGGGGCTGGGGTGAGGGGAGGCAGTTAGGGGTGACCAGGCAGGCAGGCAGGTGAGCAATTAGGAGCAAGAGGTCCAGCATTGTGAGAGGGATGTCCAATTGCCAGTTTAGGCCTGATCCACACAGGGTTCTGGATAGGAGAGGGTACAGGCTGAGCTGAGGGGATCCACCACCACCCCACCTCCATCCCCACACAAATTTCATGCACTGGGCCTCTAGTTTCATATAATCGTGTATGCTCTAGTTTGATTAAACTGTAAATCTATAAGTCCATTATCTTTGTTGACAAAGTCCCAATAACTGAGAGAACTGTATAGAACCTCTGTAACAGTACTTATAACAGAGCCTATGTGACTATGACAATTACATTTTCCTTTGGTGCTCAGCCTTACTTTAGTGGGCATGTAGTTTAAACATTAACTTCATGCTTAAGTTTTCACACTGAATCTGCACTTCTGAGATGAGTCCTTTGAACTGGGAGTATTGAAAATAATTGATATAGTAAGGTGAATTAATCGTTGCCTATCTTTCCAAGTTTAGTAAAAATAAGTCAGTTCCTTGGTTAACTTCTGTAGTAGATAATCATCAAATATTCAACACCCATTCTCACCTGCTCCCACTACAGGAGAAGTATACTTTCATACCCCAATGATGCAGTGTTTTACCATGTGACTTGTTTTAGGAAATGGAATATGAACAGATTTAACAGATGCTACATCTTTTTTTTCCCTTTTTTTTCTTTATTGGTTAAGGTATTACATATGTGTCCTTATCCCTCCATTGTTCCCCCCACACCCACACACTCATGCCCTCACCACCCACCCGCCCCCCGGTGTTTGTGTCCATTGGTTAGGCTTATATGCATGCACACAATCCTTTGATTGATCTCTCCCCCTAACCCTCACCCTCTCCTACCTTTCCTCTGAGGTTTGAGGGTCTGATCAATGCTTTTCTGTCTCTGGATCTTTTTTTGTTAATCAGTTTATGTTGTTAACAGATGCTACATCTTATTAGAAGTTGTTAGTATTGCAAGTTTCCATTGGTCAACTTGAACTTCTGCCTTCTGCCCTTACAACAGTATGTTGTAGTGGTGGTGGATCTTTCAGCCTGGCTCCTGGAAGGAGAAAACACGAGGAGCAGAATCAAACACTGTAAGACCCAGTGGTGGCCAAACAAACCCAGCCAATCCCAGCCAAGCTGAATCTGCCCTTCAGCATTTGTATAACGTGAGTGAGAACTAAATGGTGTTGTAAGCTTTTGAGATTTTAGAATTGTCTTTTGCTGAAGGAACAGTTGCTTGATAAATTTCTATAAAACAAGATTCAGATGGCTCCAATGTCTTAGCGCCTAGTATATATGGATCATTGAAAACCATAACGAATTATCAAGTACACTAGAGGCCCGGTGCACAAATATTTGTGCATTTGGGGGGAGGGGGGCCCCTCAGCCCAGCCTATGCCCTCTCGCAGTCTGGGACTCCACGGGAGATAACGCCCTGCTGGCTTAGGCCTGCTCCCGGGTGGCAGAGGGCAGGCCCAATCCCTAGGTGCACCCCCTGGTTGGGCTCAGAGCAGGGCCGATTGGGGAGTTGGGGCCCCACCCCCTGACATGCACAGAGCAGGACGGATGGGGAGGTTGCGATGCCACCCTCAGTCACGGTCAGGGTAGGGCCGATGGGGGGGTTGGGGCACCGCCCCCTGTCACACTCGAGGCAGGGTTGATGGGGAGGTTGCCGCGCCACTCCCTGTCATGCACAGAGCAGGGCCAATCAGGGGGTTGGGGCACCGCCCTCTATCACCCACAGAGCAGGGCCAATCAGGGGGTTGGGGTGCCGCCACTCTCACACTCAGGGCAGGGCCAATGGGGAGGTTATGGCTCTAGCCTGTCACACACAGAGCAGGGCCTGTGGGGGGTGGGGGGGGTGGGGGTGCCGCACCCTATCACACATAGAGCCCCAGGGCGATCAGAGGGTTTGGGCACTGCCCCCTGTCATGCTGATCCCGGAGCCGGGAGGCATATTATCCTTTTACTATATAGGGTAGATGCCTGGTGCATGGGTGGGGCCGGCTGGTTTTCCCTGAAGGGTTTCCTGGATCAGGGTGGGGTCCCCACTGGGGTGCCTGGCCAGCCTGGGTGAGGGGATGATGGCTGTTTGCAGCTGGTCACACACCCTTCAGGGTGGGGGTCCCCACTGGGGTGCCTGGTCAGTCTGGGTGAGGGGCTGAGAGCTATTTTCAGGCTGGGGGTGACTGAAGCTCCCAAGTGCTCCTTTTTTCCTTTTTTTTTTTTTATTCTGGGCCAGCTTTAGCTTGAGGCTTGGCTCCAGCTCTTAGGCCCCCGCTGCTGAAAGTAGGTTTCTGGCCTTTGCATACAATGTTGCAATCCTGCTGGCTGAAGTCCGGAGGTATTTGTTACTATGTTTCAAACTGCAG
Source organism: Myotis davidii (assembly GCF_000327345.1). NCBI lineage: Eukaryota > Metazoa > Chordata > Mammalia > Chiroptera > Vespertilionidae > Myotis > Myotis davidii. The sequence goes on from NW_006383008.1 coordinate 2,301,106, forward strand.
GCTCAGAGGCCTGCAGCCGCAGGCGAGGAAAGTTGGTTTCCTCTGCCACTGAGGCAAGCAAGCCTCATGTTAGTTTCAAGCTGCCTGGCTGCCGGCCGCCATCGTGGCTGTCAGTTAATTTGCATATCTCGCTGATTAGCCAATGGGAAGGGTAGCGGTCGTACGCCAATTACCATGTTTCTCTTTTATTAGTGTAGATGGTTTCTTCACATTAATAAATAGAGTATAAAACTCATATTTACAGGATGATTTTCATATTTTCAGTTCATTTTATGTTGTGTGGAATTGGGATAGTTCATAATATGGTGTCCTTTTGTGTTCATCAAGGACTATTTTATCTCTCTAGTGATGGATATATGTCGCTACTAGAGTAAAAGGCACCTTATGCTCTAGAAAATTAATGTATTACTCTGACAACTTTGTTCTCTATTAAAAATGAATCATCCTTGAATCAGAATCTCTTTACTTTGGAGCTTTGTATCTCACCCTTCATATTAATTTAACTTTGTAGAACTATGACTAGAAATTGAATAGCACAAAAACTAATGAGAAGCAAATTAATTCAGAAAGGATTTATAATTTATAATTGACTATACCAAGTATCAGATGTGTTCAGCTCAATAAAGATGAATGTGAAACCCAAAAACTATCACAAAGTAAAAAAAAAATTCAGGGGTCAAGGAATGGCCATGTATCTGTTCCCCTGACCTTCACCAATCTCTAGCCTAAATATAAGAATTGATCATTGTAATGTGTCCAGGTATTTCCATTAAGCACACATATTACATGCCTCATTATTCAGGGTGAGCTTTTCAGATTAGTCCCATCACAGCTTTGGACATGAGGAGATGACATGCAGGGCACACCATTTTCAGGTGGGGTCATGTGACATCCCTTGGGAGCCTGACAGCAGCCAGAGAGATAGTAGGCTGTGACCTTAGGAAAAGGAAGGGGAATCATATAAACAACCTTTGAATTTTTAGGAATTTATCTTGGCACAAATCTCCAAAGACACATAATCCCTTTGGTTGCTGAAATGCCATTACAACTTTTTGAGTATGTACGGGTTCAGTGTCTCAGCAGGACACTGAATTATGAGCACCTCTTACACAGCTCTCTGGCATTGGGCCTAGGGTGCCTCTTGGGAAGGAAATCACTCTGAAATTTCCAAGAATCTAACCCAGGGGTGGGCAAACTTTTTGACTCGAGGGCCACAATGGGGTCTTAAACTGGACCGGAGGGCCGGAACAAAAGCATGGATGGAGTGTTTGTGTGAACTAATATAAATTCAAAGTAAACATCATTACATAAAAGGGTACGGTCTTTTTTTTCAATAGTTTTACTCATTTCAAACGGGCCGGATCTGGCCCGCGGTCCGTAGTTTGCCCACGGCTGATAACCCCTAATTAAGAGGCAGGTATGTGAAAAGTGAGCATCTGGACACTGACCACTTGCCCATTTCTGGGAATGCTCTCTGACATCAGAAGCAGGCACCAGTTGACATATCCGAGGTTGCAAGTGATAGCAATGACCACACGGGACCCCCGTGTGCTGCCTAAGTCTGGCTGCCAGCTGGGACCCCATGGCAATCCCAGAGCAGGCAAGTGCGGAGGGCAGGCGGCCCCTAGGTGGGCCTACTCCTGGGATTGCCATGGTGATCCAGAGCAGGCAAGTGCGAAGGGTGGCCCGCCCTCGGGTGGGCCATGGCGATCCCAGAGCAGGAAAGTTCCCCACAGGCAGCACCCAGCAGGGCCTGCCCCCGGTCTCTGCAGTGATCCGGTGATCCATGAGCAGGAAAGTGCAGCCTGCAGGCAGCACCCCACCCTGGCCACAGCTCAAGGGAGAGAAAAACATGCAGTGGAGGCCAGGAGCCTGAGAAATCAACACAGAGCCCAATGCAGCTGGGGGCAGGCTCCCAGCGGACCCCCCCCCACACACAAGACGCCTGCTCCGAGCCTCTGTTGCCAGACTGTTGCTGTCAGTAGGACATCCACTGAGGGCTCCCGGACTGTGAGAGGGGCAGGCTGGGCTGAGGGAACCCCACCCCAGTGCATGAATTTTGTGCACCGGGCCTCTAGTATCTTAATAATAAATTTTAGAAAGGAAGAGATGCAGTCAGAGTATTGTTATGCAGAATAAGAATAACCAAATGAAAATTATAATTTCAATATTAAATCACAAATATGTTTTAAGCCTGGCTTACTTAATAAATACTTAATGAGCTATTTCTCTATAATAACTTACAAGCATAAAGGAGTCCTGATATGTAATTCTGGGAGTGGGTACAACAGTAGATCATCCTAAGCAGGAGACAATGAAGAATGGGGGAGAAATAGAGGAGGATAACACAGTTATGGTTCTGGCAATGCCTGACCCAGAGCCTCCAGGCACACATTTATTACAATTATCAGCAGTACTGGGCATGTGGTGCAGTGATTGTGTTTTCTTGGTCCCATTGTCACAGCTTGGGCACCAGTCAGTGGTTTCCATAGCCCAGACAGGAGTCCTGAGTTACAGAACATGTAATACTGCTTCATGATCACTGTGAGAGAGCCTCACTTGGGAACTCCCAGAATTACTGGGAGAATTCTGAGAGCATTGGTATTCTGCAGAATGTGTGCATACGGTGCAGAGGAATCGTATTTTATAATTTTTAATTTGAACCACTCTTTCTTTCAATGGAAGAGGGAATGCTGATATAAAGGAATATCCTTGAATTAACATTAATATATTAAAATTTTTGCACAAATAAATTTAACTACTCTCAGTAATGAATTATTTCCAACATGTTACTTGTCACAAAATACCTGGGCTCTTGGGATGGTGTTGTTAAGAACCGTTGTTCTAGAGAACTGATTCTCCATCACTCATACTTGACTCTCAGTGCTTCACAAAGGGCCTGTCATGTAAAAGGCCTAACAAACTTTAAGTGGATTAATGAGGACTCTTTTGCATGCAAGTCATTGAAAAATGAACTCAAACTGACTTAAGAAAAAAGCAAAACTCCTTGGCTTCCATAACTGAACATTCTAGGAGTAGCATTAGCTTCAGACAAAACTCAATCTGGCTTCTCAAATGATATCATCAGGCCTTGGTGGGTAGCTCAGTTGTTCAGAGTGTTGTCCAGATATAGTTTCAATTCTCAGCCAGGGCACATACAAGAAACAACCAATGAATGCAAAAATAAGTGGAGCAACACATCAGTGTGGTTTTTTGTATGTTTTTGTTGTTGTTGTTATTGTTGTTGTTTTGGTTGTTGCTTATTTAATCCTCACCTGAGCATATGTTTTTATTGATTCTTAGAGAGGGAGGAGAGAGAGAAACATTGATATGAGAAACTTTGATTTGGCTGCCTCCCTTATGCACCCCAATCAGGGACCAAACCTTCAATCCAGGTATGTACCCTGACTGGGAATTGAACCTGCAACCTTTTCTCTTTTTTTTAAGTGTACAAGATGACACTTCAACCAACTGAGCCTCCTAGCCAGGGCAGCAAATCAATATATATATTTCTTTCTCTCCTAAAATCAATTTTAAAATTATATAATCAGCTCTCTGTCTCTCTCTCTCTCTCTCTCTCTCTCTCTCCATCTCTTATTAGTTCTTTTTTTCATGCAGTTGCACAATAGCCAGGGGGCTCTGATTTTCCCACATACTCATCACTAAGGATTTCTAAGCCTAAGAATGGAGAACAGGCAGACCTTGGTCATTTGCCCACAAGTCAGAGAATAAGCTGATGACCAGGTCTAAACAGAATTTCCATGGACCATGTGTAGGTTTCATAATGTATGTTACACAGCCCAAACATATTAACCTGACATTGAAATGAACAATAAAATGCGTTTGTGTTTTATCCTGAATTCACAAAATTCATTATCCTGGATTCACAGTAAGTGAAGAGTTGTTTGTTTGTTTTTAATCTCTTGATTAATGTTAGTTCTGCGTAAAGAAGGAAATATTAAAAGCACTGAGCTGTGCATTAAGAACTTATCAAAAGGGTAAACTATTAAATTTAAATGTATTGTAGATTTTATATTTTAAGTAGCCAGAATTATGACATTGAGAGTTTGGGAGAACATTATTAAATTAATCCTTAATTCCTTTAAAAAATTATAATTTATAATTTGTATTTCAAGAAGGTCAGAAGATTTTTAGTATTAGAGATTTAGTCAAGAGTGATGCAAGTCATTTCTCAAACAATTAAAAGAGTAATATTGAGAGAACAGGATTACTTTATTTTACCTCCTTTATTAATGCATCCAATTTTCCTTATTCTTCATAAAATATTAAAAAGTAACAGAAAAAAGATTTGTAGTCATATACTAAAATCAGTATAGTAGTGTAATTGTAGTTCAGTCTTGCTCTTAATAGTGACATATGGCTTTCTCAAACAGTATGAACTTTATTAGCATTAATGTTTTAAATTGAAATGACTATCAAGAATTTGGTCTCACATGAAGAAATCCAATCTGCAAGATTATATTTATAAGATCTATCTTTAAACATTTATAGTATAACTTTTTCCATAAAAATATTAACCTAAGTTTATTGTATATTTTACTGTTCTTTTTCCAAGGTGATTTTTTATTCTATATTGCATGCATCATATATCAATACATGAACAGTCATTAGTATCCTTCAAGCAATTGTCAGAGTAAATGAGGTCAAAGAAAAATCCATTACCTTCATTAGTAATTATTACTAAATCCATTTTAATGATAAAATGAAACTTCCTTTTTACACTATCAATATTTTCTAATCTTTAGGATCTCAGACATGAAAACAGCTTATCTAAACTTCTTTCTCTATTATTGATTGATTGATTGATTATACCAGAATTATATTAAGAATTTTAATGGAAAGAAATATTATATGCTATGTCAATCATTATAGTTATAAGCATGGCTATAGATTTCTAGAATACCTGAGTGACAACAATCTTTAAAACATGCTAACCTCATCCTTCACCATTGACAAAGTGTTACATGCTGAATTTTTGCATTCAGGAACCCTTGCTTCTCTGTTCAAGCCATAGATAGTTCTAATTTTCCTTGAATTTTGGTGCATGCATGAACTTCTACACTTTCAAGGACACAACGGATGGTTTGCACTACCTGAGTAGCTCACTCCTCTCTCTCATATTCATCACACACCAACTCATGGGGATAGATGAGAAAATTCTTTCCATTCCCCCTCACCTAACATGATCTCTCCCCTCCTCTGCCCCCATTGTATGTCACCGTTACTTATACTTTCTAGTTTCTAACCCTCCCCATGTCATAGATCAGCTACTGCTTGTTTAGCCAATTCTCAAGTTTTGTCTACACATTCTTGGATAGTTTTCCAATTACCAAAGGTAAAAGACCGTAAATCTTACTAGTTGCTATCATATTGTTGCTTTCTTTCTCTAATTGTTCATCAGGAAGTAATTTTATTCTTTTTAATCAGTTTTCCAAGCCTTTATCTTCAGTCATCTAAGTCTTTCATTCACTGTAGGACATTTTAAGTTTAGGCTTATGACAAACTGATGAGTCAAATGGCAGAATATATATCAACTGCATATATAAAGATTCATGGAGGGAGTTGGCTTTAAGCCACATTCCCATGTAAGATGCACAAATATGAGTCCTATGAGCATCTTACTTAGCTGGATAATTCGATACTCAAACCTGAGCCTTTTGTAAGGAACATGAAGGTTCTGAAATTGATGGGAATATTTGAATATTGATAGTACCTTATATTTGAGGAGTTTGAGGCTATATTAAACTGAATCATAAGTGATCATATTAGAAATCTCACCACTGTTTTACTATTTCATTATGATAAGAGGTATTACATAACAGGTAGCATGCAAGTCAGCCACAAGATTCCTGTAAGAGCAAAGGCTTGTATCTCCCTGATGCCTTTGGCCCTGCAGGATGATTCAAAGGTTCTGGAACTGTTTGGGCCAGACCAGGCTCACTTAGCAGTTTAAGAAACACCCAAACACTCTTTAGTGTTTGGCTTGTATATGCCTTTTAAAAATGTAATTTGTTGTTTACTTTCTCTTGAGGGAAAAGAAAGCTGTCTTCTTTCAAATTAATTAAAAAATGCATAAAGGTAAAAAAGGAATTATTCTTAACTCAGAAACAATGACAAGAGTCCTGATAAAATTGACAAAGAAGAAACAGCCATTCCGCCCTGTGCCTTCAGGAAATTTCCACGTTTTTCCTTTTTTAAATCACTTTCAAAGAGAAGCTACGTTCTCAGTTTGGTTAGAGTGGAACTAAGGCGGCTGGCATGATTGTATCCATGTGTTGCTCATGTTGCCCATTCTTCATCCATGCAGTGAGCAGACCTACATAAGTTCTGCCACCAGCAAGGACCCTAAGCCCCTGCCCTTCTCTCTTATTACATTTCTATCCCACCCTCTTTCCAGGAGGTAGTTTTTCAAAAATTTCTCTCCATGAGTCAACCTTATTTCTTTTTCCCACAAGTAAGCCTGAGCTTGGGTCTAAGAATTAAATACAGGGTGAGGCAAAAGTAGGTTTAGAGTTGTTCGTATGGAAAATAATACAATAATTTATAAATACTAATACAATATTAAACTCTGTGTTTCACATACTCACAACTGTAAACCTACTCTTCCCCCACTCTGTATACGTAAGAAGTAAACTTAAAAAATCCTTACTGGACCCTTATCCCTGAGCCACCTCTGCCCCCAACCTTGATTTTAGGGTAGAAGAATGCGTTAATGTTTCCAAATCTTGAGTAGCTTTTTGATGTGGTGTTTTGATTCCTATTTAGCAACTGTTTTTTTTTGTAAATGCCTTCCTTATATCCTCACCATTGTGGGTGCGGTTTGAAGGGGAGCTAGGGTGGTGGTTAAAGATGACGGACTGAGTAAGGTTGAAGCCTTACTTAGTTTGGGGCCATAAAGCCACGTTTTACCATCAAAATAGCTCCTTTAACTGCTTACAGATAGCAGCCAGTGATGGGAATGCCAATTTAAAGTACAAGTCAAGCATTCTGTAAGGAGAAGGGGACTATAATACAAATGAAACAATGAAATCTGATATCAAATGCTCTAGAACTATGGAGAGAAAAATGAGATTTGAAAGAATTATGAAAAATGTGGTGACTAAGCCATATTGAAACAATAATTACAAGTTATATGGCTGTTAAATGTGTTTTAACAAAATGTAAACATTGCCAAATGCTCCTAAAATGTAATTTTAATGGTAATAACCAACTTAGTTAAGTGTACTAATGGCAATTTACTTTAAACAGATTAAACAGGATGCCCCTTGGGTTCTTGTAATTTTAATCTAGTCTCCTGTAACTTATCTATTTGAAGATGAACCTTGGCAAATGAAATATCTTTCTGTATCAAACTCTGCTTAATTTGTATTTGAAATACTGCTCTTGCCATTGCAAGAATGTGGATTGATGTATTATAGGAAGGTCTTAATATGAGTCAACAAAATATGATACATGGCCTTTGTGAAGATATCTTCACATTACATTCTCTCTACCTGTGGAATGCCCATTTTCTATGCAAATTAAGACATTTTAGATATATTGCAAAAGTGTGGATTTTATGGGGAAAATAATATTATTTGTACCCTAAACCAGGTGCTGACATCAGAGAACACTTGGAGAGTTGATAAACAGATTCTTGAAGAGAAAGGAACGTGAAGAAAAACTAACTTGAAACACTGTGCAATATGTAATCTCAAACTTCCAGGGTTTTAGGTTCAAATGTAATGAGTTTGTCAAAATCAAACAGAATATTCAGGTGACAGATGTTACTAATTTTAGCTTATTTTTATCTTAGGGGGCCTCTTAATTTGCACCAGGTTAGTATGTTGTGCATAGGTGTGCTGGCGTAACATATGGCTGCCAGGTTACATGATATATATTTTATTTTATTTTTACTCCTACAGTAATCCTGTAAGTAGGGAACTGGGGAATATCCAGCCTGTCAGACTGTCTCAATGTGTAGGAATACTGCATGTCAGCATAGAAACTGATAATATTGCTTGAGCACTTACTATACACTAAGAGATTCCTATCGATTATCTTATTTTATCCCCATCTCCTTTCTATAATTTAGGTACTTTCACCTGTCATGAAAAAACTGAGGCTTCCTGCTATGTGATGTTACATGGTCCCTCCTAGGCCACACATGTAATGAGTACTGAAACCAGCATTCTGTTCTACGTGTTTGGCTCTAAAACCTTTGTGTTTAACTGTCATGGGCACTGCTTCCCCTCCATCCCCCTCTACTACCACCCCCCCTCACACACACAATCACGCTTATGCTGCATTGTCATAAAATGTTTTCCTAATAATTGGAATCCAATGCAGGACTCTATTGCCTCATTTTCTTTCTTTTTTTCTGATTTGTTTCTGTTAGCATCCAAAGGGAAGAACTGAGTTTGTAAAGGTTAGGTAAAGCCTTAAAATAGTAAGAGGTTGTATTTTTTAATCCAGTAACAAGCCTAGTAATATTTAAAATCACTTCTCTTATCTCCAGAGAGCCTAGAGTCCCTATAGTCATAATTCCTTTAATACTAGCTTCCTTGACATATGAAATATGTCTATAAATCTCTCAATTTATTTACATTTTGTCTTAATAAACATATTAAAGCATACTGACTAGATCTCTGGCCAAATTAATTTGACTCTTTTCATTGACTAAAAAAAGTTGAAGATTTTTAGATTGCAAAATTATTTCTGAATTGCTCTCAAAATCAACAACAAAGTAATGAGTATTGATTGCCCTTCATCCTTCTCTTTTCAGATCACAGATTTATCTTTTTACACATGTGAAACTTTACCAGATGAGGCCTTTACCAACATTGAGCATCAATACTTGTTTGCAACCAATTCCAGTTTCCAACTCCTTTGCAGAATCCATGACTCTGATTAACTATTTTGATAGAGTTATTAAGTTCTGTGACTTTCTCAATGCATCTATCACCTAATTTTCATTTAGTTTTTCTTTTGGTTCTGAATTAAAAGGTGCTTTAAGAAGCAAAGAAAGAGGTAGACTTTAGAACTATTGACTATAATTAAATTACGCACTCATCTGTAAAGTTTTTCCTATAGAACATTATATGTCTGGATAAAAACATAATGGGAAATAGATTTGTTATGATTTTGAGTCTTCACATTTATTTGCTTTGAATCTAAGTCCATGGTGACATGCCATTACAAACTTACAAGATATTCGGTGTTTGTTAGTTTGTTCTTTCTAAGAGGTAATATGTCATTTATATTAAATCTCAAAGTGAATGTGATTCCAAGAAAATCTTGTCAAAGTAAACTCTAGTTATTTCCTAAAGATTGATAAAGTCATTTCCATACTATGAGATACCTAGTATCATTAAGCTATCTTCTCCCTTTAATAGCAAAAATAGGAGTTGATTTGATTTTTTTGGAAATATATTTTTATTGATTTTTTACAGAGAGGAAGGGAGAGGGATAGAGAGTTAGAAACATCGATGAGAGAGAAAGATCGACCAGCTGCCTCTTGCACACTCCCCACGGGGTATGACTACAACCAAGGTACATGCCCTTGACCAGAATAGAACCTGGGACCCTTCAATCCGCAGGCCGACGCTCTATCCGCTGAGCCAAACCGGTTCAGGCAGAT
>NW_006383008.1:2311889-2317607 GCF_000327345.1 Myotis davidii
TGTGATTAATTATGCTTTAATTATGTTCAATTTGTAACAATGAAAATACATCCTGCATATCAGATATTTACATTAGGATTCATAACAGTAGCAACATTACAGTTATGAAGTAGCAACGAAAATAATTTTATGGATGGGGGTCACCACAACATGAGGAACTGTATTAAAGGGTCGCGGCATTAGGAAGGTTGAGAACCGCTGCTCTAGACACATGGCACCAGAGTCATATGGGAATAAATAATAAAGGTGGGCTGTTTTCAAGATCTATGTAAGCAGAATGGCTCATGAAATATGACATGAGATCACAAATTATTTCTTGCTCAAACCAAAGACATCAGTAAGGATAACTTAGAAAGGATGAGAAACACCAGGAATTACAATATATATCAAAGAGGACTTGGAAACATCACTTTCATGAGGAGAGGTTTTTCTAAACACTTCTGGTTTTCCCCTTTCCCCTTCACTTACTTTCTCTAGACAAGAAGGTATTTGATCTATAAATCTGTGCCAAATAAATCATTGTCAACTCAGTTCCTCCCAAATTCTCTTTGGACCTGGTCTGCCAAGAGAGCACGTGCCCCCTCCTCTTGGCCTTGTGGGGCCCCTTTAGGGGTGTGCCCTCCATGCTCCGCAGAGGCAGCCAGAGTGGATACAATGACCTCATTCTGAATTTCAAAATCAGCAAACGCATTGTTATTTCCCTCCTTGAAATAATCCTCATTTATTTCTTTGACGTATCAATTTGTTCAGAGCTCAGGTTAGATAACTAATACAGGGATAGACAAAAGTTAGTTTCAGCAGCAGCAATAAAAGTGATAATCGAATTTCCATCTCTTGTTTGATCTTATATTTCTTAAGAACTTGAGGGAGTAGGGTAGGAAGGAGGAATGTTATGTATTGCCCTCTAATATCAATATGTAGTGCTTGAGGAAAGCGCAGGAAGTGAAATTTTGCGGAGGAAAGATAAGCTATAGAGATGAAGTTTCTGACCGTCAAACCTGTGGCTTTAAATCGAGGACACTGCTCTAGCACAAGCCTTTAACCTTGTCAGTTTGTTGCAGCCTGTGTTATTGAGTATGACTGGCTCACAATGTGTGGGGGTAGATTTAACATCAAGCCATGTTTTTTGTTTTGTTTTGTTTTTGTTCTTTTAATTTTTTTATTGACTTCAGAGAGGAAGGGAGAGGGAGAGAGAGATAGAAACATCAATGATGAGAGAGAATCATTCATCGGCTGCCTCCTGCACGCTCCACACTAGGGATTGAGCTCACTACCCAGGCATGTGCCCTGACCAGTAATCAAACTGTGACCTCCTGGTTCATAGGTCAGTGCTCAACCACTGAGCCATGCTGGCCCTGCAAGCCATGTCTTTTAAGGGATTTTTCACCCTGGGTCACTGAAGCTTATGACAGGTGGAAAGTTCCTTATATCACAAGGAACTAGATATCTCTTCCTCTTTTCTAACCCTTTCTGTTTCTAATGAACCAAACAAACCTAGTTCTGCAAGTGTCTTCTGCTGCTTCCTGATATGATGGAAAAGGAAACAGCTCATGAAAGAGAGGATTATGTATCCTTTCACCTCCTGTGATTGGCAGATAAGTATTTAACTTTGGCAGTGAGCATTAGGAAGTCTTATGCCAACGGTGATAACCTGCATCTTTTGACTTAAATTATATCAATAAAATAAAAGTGATATTTTGATTTTCCATTTCTTCATTTATTTCTTTGATGTATCAATTTGTTCTGAACTCAGGTATGGAAGAGAAGTGATATATACAGGGGTAGGTAAAAGTAGGTTTATAGTTGTGAGTATGGGAAACTTTACTCTTGGGTTGTTATTTTATTACTAGAGGCTCAGTGCACAAATTCGTACACATTGAAAGCAAATAAATTAGAAGGTGGATGGTGGAGCAGGACCGTGGGAGAAGGGCCGGATACACCCTGGCGCCAACCTCCTGTGGTCCCTCGCTGGCCGGCTGCACCTGGGGTGGTGCAGGGGCTCAAAGGACGTCTGCAGAGTGAGCAGGGTCCCTCCAGCAGGTGGGGTCCCTTGGCCTGGCCTGTGGGGATGAGGTCAAAACTGGCAGTCCGACATCCCCCTAGGGGTCCCGGCGTGCGAGAGGGTACTCTGCAAAGTTGCTGTCACTCAGCAGATCCTGTGTTGAACGTATGCCCCCTAGTGGTTAGTGCGCATCATAGCTACCAGCTGGTTGGCTGGTCACTTAGGCTTTTATAGATATATGTTACTTATTGTATTACTTATATGTAGCATTTGTCTTTTCTCATACAAACAATTGTAAATCTACTTTCCCACCCCTGTATTGGTGACTTTGAACTTCTAAATCTGGCGTATGAGCTGATTATTTGAGACAGAGTGAAATTGGGAGTTCAAAAAAATATATGGCAACTGAAGCTCCTGACATGGCCAGGGCAAGAGACTTTAGGCTTTGGCGATATCTTTCTAAAGGTGGAACATGTTCAATTTTGACTCTGGCAAGACTGCAGTACATGGCAGTTTTGTCCCATCTGGGTTTGTACATCTGAGCCCTAAATAAAGGCACCGGCCTCAGCAAAGTGCAGGCTGCTTAGCTGTGCCCAGCCTTCAGGCAGAGGTAGCTACAGCTTGACATTGGGACACAGCTCTTTCCCAAGCAAGGAGAGCTGTATGGACCACTACAGTGTAAAAGGAAAGATCATCTTTTGCACTTAGTAAAAGCTTACTTTGAGACAAGGAAAGAGTCTCAGATGAAAATTCTTTTCTGTTTTACTATGTGACTTAGTCAAGTTTGTAAGAAATTTATTAGTGTCAGATGTCCGCAGGCACTATGGATGAACTGTCCCAAATTCTTTCCTTATTCAACTGAACTGTCTTCAGGGTCTGATTCATGTATTTTGTCCATAGTCCCAAGTGTCACTTGCCACCACAAGAAACCAAGTTGGTTTTGAATTTGTTAAATTATGAAAGCTTTGGCACTTCAGAAATCCAACCTATAGCTTTATTCATCAAAGAAGTGTAGCACATCCGGTATAGCTCAGTGATTGAACGTCAACCCATGAACAAGAGGCCACTGGTTCAATTCCCAGTCAGGGCATATGCCTGGGTTTTGAGCACAATCCCCAGTAGGGGGTGTGCAGGAGGCAGCTGATCAATATTTCTATCTCTCTATTCTTCAACCTTCCTCTCTCTAATAAAACAAAATAAACAAAAACAAATAAACAAACAAAAACAACAACTATATATATATTTAAAGTATAAAAGAAAATAAAACAAAAAAATCTAAAAATGTAGATTTTATTAATAATTAAATGAAAAGGAATGGGGCTTCTTTTTTGTTTTTGTTGTTACTGTTGTTATTCCTCTCCTGAGCATATTTTTTACATTGATTTTTAGAGAGAGTGGAGGGAGGAGGACAGACAGAGAGAGAAAGAAACATCAATGTGAAAGAGGAACATCCATTGGTTGCCTCCCATATGTGCCCCGACCAGAACCCACCGAGGGACATGCCTTTGACTGGAATTGAATCTGTGAGCCTTCAATCCAAGAACTGATCTCTAACCAATGAGCACCCTGCTAGGGTGGGGCTCCTTTTGATGACACAGTTACCTTATTGACACAATTAAATTATCACACACCCTAAGGTAAAATAAACAATTAACAAGGCTTATACCTGAAATGGTCTCCTAAAATCTCATTTACCCAAAAAATCTAGAAGAACCTAGAATGGGTTTTAAAAACATGCTTACCACCAGACCAGGAGCAGTGGATAAAAAATAACAAAATAATAAAAGTTAGACTGATTAAATTGGAGAAAGGCCAATTTCTTTAGATGAGAGTCTGCTAAGGTAAAGTTGGGAAAATAAAATCTTGAAGGATAATATAAGCTGACATGAAAAGGAAAATAATACCTACCCAGGTTTAATTTTGATAAGTTAATTTTCAGTAGGTTGGTGATGGTTCAGTTGTTATTAGTTCAGAAGTCATGCTTGAACAATGAAATCTAAAGGAAAAAGAGGTGCAGTCCCAGAGGGTGGATTGGTATGATTCCATTAGACAACTATGGCAGCTCCTAATAAGACTAATATAGAAACTACTTGAGGCCTGATGCACAAAATTTGTGCAAGGGGTTTGGCCCTTGTAGCCTCAGCCCTCGCAGCCCCTGCTTCATCGGGAAGGTCGTCTGGAATAATTAGCATATTAGGTTTTTATTATTATAGATTACTTCAAAATTAGGACAGATAAATAATATGGCTACATAATATTTGAATGGATTTGAGAAGTTAAGGCAGACCAGAGTACCATACTGGAAGAATTTCAAAGTGTCATAGACATTTTGGGAGTAAAACTATTATATGGGCTTATGCTCAAAAATGTATTATCTTTGATCTTTGGCCTCTGAAAGAAGACAGAACAAAATGAAGCATATTAAGAGGTAACCTGAAGTGCAGTAATAAGGCAAGACCTACCTGAGTGAAATGTTGGTTTGATGAGAGCACATCTATTGAGTGTATTTATTCATTATTCAGCTTAGTAAAGTGTAGATGGACAATATTTCTTTACTTTTGCCTCTTCCTGAGCTCAAGGACTTCCTATATCTCATTCTTAGAGAACCAATGAGACAAAATCTCGAGAGGCATTAAAAAGTAAACATCTAGGAGAGGCAGCAAAGGGTGAAAGTGGAAAGAACTCATATTCACCAAAAGGTATTTTCTCTACCAATGTTAGGTAAAGGAACATCTAAGAAGCAGATTGCCATGGAAGAACATTAGCTAATTCCCTCATTAGAGTCATATCTCAATACCAGAGGAAAAGATATGTCAGAAATGCAAAGCCTGGGGTGTTTGAAAGCTGAGGAAAGACATGTCTCAGAAGTGCACAGCATTGTACTCCCATGTGCTTCCTATGTTGTGGGGCACTGGTTTTTCAGAAGCATCAATGCTGTTTTATATCAGAAATCTGCTTCATGTCTAGCCTGCTGAAACGTGGGCATGAGAGAATAACCATTTCTCGGAGGATGAGACCACAAGAGACATCATGAAGAATAACCATCTCGGAGGATGAGACCACAAGAGACATCATGAAAAGAGGAATGAAAACACCTTTGTCACTAGCTAGATGCCACACTCACATCAGCAGAAGGGATTTTTCACCCGGGGTCCCTGAAGCTTATGACAGGTGGAAAGTTACCATAAGGAACTGAATATCTTTTCCTCTTTTCTAACATTTTCTGTTTCTAATGAACCAAACAACCTAGTTCTGCAAGTGTCTTCTGCTGCTTCCTGATATGATGGAAAAGGAAACAGCTCATGAAAGAGAGGATTATGTACCCCTTCACCTCCTGTGATTGACAGATAGGTATTTAACTTTGGCAGTTAGCATTAGGAAGTCTTATGCCTGTGGTTATAACCTGCATCTTTTGACTTAAATTATATCAATAAAATAAAAGTGATATTTTGATTTTCCATTTCTTCATTTATTTCTTTGATGTATCAATTTGTTCTGAACTCAGGTATGGAAGAGAAGTGATATATACAAGGGTGGGCAAAAGTAGGTTTATAGTTGTGAGTATGGAAACAGTTTATTCTTGGGTTGTTATGTATTTATTAATCATTGTATTATTTATTTGTATTATTTGTCTTTTCTCATACAAACAATTGTAAATCTACTTGCCCACCCCTGTATTGGTGACTTTGGACATCTAAATCTGGTGTATAAGCTGA
>NW_006383008.1:2317850-2319145 GCF_000327345.1 Myotis davidii
GGGAATCTTTACTTTTTTATTTTAAAAGAATATTTCTATTAATTTCAGAGAGGAAGAAAAAGGGAGAGAGAAATAGAAACATCAATGATGAGAGAGAATCATTGATTGGCTGCCACTTCCACGCCCTGTTCTAGGGATGCAGCCTGCAACCCAGGATCGGGATTCCAACTGTGACTTCCTGGTTCGTAGTTCAACACTCAACCACTGAGCCATGCTGGCCGGGTGCAGAAGTTTTGAATATGATGAATGGGAAAGACAGGTCAAGCAAAGCCTAGTTGGAAATGCCAATAATATAAAGTTCTAAACATTGCAGATAGTAATACTGTACCTCCATTACCAGGGACACAGAGCACAGGTTGATTTCCCTTGCAGATAGGGTAAATATGCCACTTGTTACATTTCTCCCATTAATGAGTGGAGTCTGGAGCTTACATAGACTCGAGAATCTACTGAAGTTGAAACTCATGTCAAACTGCCTTCCCTCAGGCACCATTCAGTGCTATCACCTTAGGTAATGGTAAGTACTGGTTTTGGAACATGCTTTTGCTGAAGCAATTGCCTATTGTTTTCTAAATTTGGTGATAGTGGTTTCAATCCTGTGATAATCTTGTGTATCCTAAACACTCTGGACTCTCCAAAAGTGAGACACATCTAAAACTTGGCATTAAACAAATTTCTTTCCTCAAGAACGTAAGAAATCTAATTCATTCTCATGAAAGACAGTCCAGGCTGTGGCTTCTTACATAACATAAGCTCAACCTAGTATTAAGAGTTCCTCTGGCTGAGACTATATTATGAATTTAAGTAATTCAAAGCAGGAGAAGTGGGGAGAGTGTAACCTGAGTAACTTTGGTAATGAGGGGTCTGTAAGGCTGAAAGCAGATGGATCAGCACTGTAATCTTGTTGGTTAAGTTGATTCACATAGCCAGTGTAGTTAACAATTCTAATACTGCTTTATAAATATACTAGCGGCCGGTGCACGAATTCGTGCACGGGTAGGGTCCCCCAGCCTGGCCAGTGATTGGCGCCAATAGGGGCTGTCTCACCCAGTTGTGATCGGGGCTGATCGAGGTCAGCTGGCCTGGGGGAAGGACTGTGGGAGGTTGGCTCTGGGAATGCACTGACCACCAATGGGCAGCTGCTGCGTTGAGCGTCTGCCCCCTGGTGGTCAGTGCATGTCATAGCGACCGGTTGACTAGTTGTTTGGTCAACCGGTCATAACGGTCGTTGAGGCTTTTATACATATAGATTGGAATTCAAGAATTAGGTAAACAACAGCTATTGGGAGACAGAT
>NW_006383008.1:2320026-2344087 GCF_000327345.1 Myotis davidii
ATACTGATACCTCCTGGTATCTTACTCTGAGAAGGGCACAGTATTAATCTGGTGGTATTCATGCCCAAAGTTCATAACCAAAATCTAATCATGAGAAAACATCAGACAAACCCAAATCTAAGGATATTCTATAAAATAATATGTCATTATTTTTCAAAAGTGTTAAGGTCATGAAAGGCAAAAAATGACTGGGGACTTACTCCAGATTTGAGACCACTAAGGAAACATCAACTGAATGCAATTTGCTATCATGGATTGGTCATTTGGTTAAAGAGATCAACCAAAGAAGGTATGTGCATATATGAATAACCCATGGACACAGAATTTAGTGGGGTGAAGGCCTGGGATGGGACAGGAGTATGAAGGAGGGGAGTCAATGGGGGTGGGGTGGGAAGAGGAACAGCTGTAATACCTTCAACAATAAAGATAAATGTATGTGCCCGCCTAAATTTCATATGTTGAAGCTCAAACCTCCAGATTGGCTAAACTTGGAGTAAGAAAATAATTAATTAAATAAGATTATAAGAATGAGGCCCTGACCCAATAGGATTGGTGAATAAATAATAAGAGAGACCAGAGTGTGCTCTCTCACTGGCCCCTCCTCCTCTACCCGCAAGCACACTTGTCCTTGGGAAAGAACAGGTCAGCACACAGCGAGAAGCCAGAGCCTTAATCGAGAGGGGAGAGCCCTTCCAGATACCCAAACAACTGGCACTGTGATCGTGGACTTCCCAAACTCCAGAACCATCAGAAAATAAATGTCTGTGCTTAAGCCATCCAGCCTATGGCATTTTGTTATGACAGTCTGAGCAGATCAATACAAATGGGAAATGTATTGTATTTATGCTATTTCCTGTTTTGCTAATTGTATTACAATTGTGTAATATGTTAACATTTGGGGAAGCTGGGAGAAAACTATACAAGAGCACTATGCATTGTTTTGCAACTTTTCTGGTATCCCTGAAATTATTTAAAAATGAAAACTTAAAGATCTAAAATTACAACCAGTTAATAACAATTGTTAAATTTAAATACTATTCTAGTAAAGTTTTATTTTTTGTATATTAAATGTTTGACCCCTCCCATGAATTTCTCCCTGATGCATCTCCCTGAGGTGATGAGGCAAGAGGCTGAAAACCAGTACATTGGCCACAGGTTGTGCAGAGAAATATTAGGTTCTCACATTCCCCTGTCCAGAATTCAGAGCACTGTCAGCCTGGCTGCCACACAGGCAGGGAAGTAAATTCTCTGAAGAAATTGAAATTCTTCAGAACAAAAATCCATAATGTACCCCCCACACCCCATGACCTTACATGGACAATCACAACTTCAGTCATAGAGTTGTAAGGATTTGAGCAGTTATCTCCAGGGGCGTGGCTCTCACCCTTGTGTACAAAGCTATGTCAAGAAAATGATGCTGACAACAGCATTAAAAAGTAGCATGGAGAGTTAGGGTGATTTTGAGCCCTTGATCAATAAAGGTACCATCCCTTAACAAAGTGAATGAATATTTAATTCTTTTTTTTCTTTCTTTGTGGCGCATGAGCGCGCGCGTGTGTGTGTGTGTGTGTGTGTGTGTGTGTGTGACAAATTACATCTTACATGTTTCCTGTTCAAATCTTCATAGTGGTGTCTGAGTTCTGGGTTATTTTCTTAAGGAAGTATGATGGATTGAAAAATGTGACCATATCACTTTGATTCAATTATTCAGTAGAGGTCCTATGCACAAAATTCATGCAAGGGGCTTGGCCCTTGCAGCCCCAGCTTCATCTGGAAGGTCGTCCAGAAGGATGTTTGGAAGGTTGTTCACCTGTTCAGTCTAAGTAGCATATTATGCTTTTATTATTATAGATAATGATTAATTATCTAATTAATTACCCAATTATTTCCTAAACTATTATGCTTTTCAACTTAATTTAAATGTTGAAGATACACATGATGTGGTAAATGATAAAAATCACTCTCAATTTTTCATTTTAGCTTTTTCATTTTTAGGAGGAATGTAATCTTCTATGTTTTGCATCATGCCTTGTAAAATGAGGGCAGCCATTACTAATATTCACAATGTCGTAGTAAGAAATAATGCTGTTGTGATATAAATATACTCAGGGGTAATAGAGTCCAATGTTAAAGTAAAATAAAAATGTCAGCAAACCTAAGCTCAATCAATTTATGGATTCCCTTATTTTATTATATTATCTTTCTCCTATCTAAGTCAATTCTCTCTTTCTTAGAAAGATTCATGCTTTATTGTTTCTGATAAATGAAATAGATCATTCTGACAGACTTGAATGTTACCACTTGATAGTTCTACTAGTATCCAAATACAGCTCTTTTCCTTAAAGATTTCTCCAAATATTTCTGTTGACAACACATACAAGTGCAATTTGAGCTTCAATCTTTTCACTGTTCTCTCAGTAAATAACTAACACCTTAGTTGCAAAAAGGTGGATAAAATCTGGCAGTGGGTAATATTTGTAGTTTGTAGGAATTATTAGGTCCTTGTGGAAATCTTGAACTTATCTATATATTAACTTAAAGAAATATCTGAAGGCACCTGGAAAAGAAAATCATATTAAAATACTCATTTTTTCCCATCGGTCATTTCCAAACATGTGCTTTAACCAGCATGGGAGTTTGGCTCTGTTTCCATCCTGGCAGATTTACCCCTTGGTAAATTGCAATACTGGCAAAGAATGGCCAGGACATTTGTGTGTGTGTGTGTGTGTGTGTGTGTGTGTGTGTTCATTTCTATAACACCAAAATATCAATATTAATACTACTATTTGATCCAAAAGTACCCAGAATATACAAATAAAAATCAGCTGAATTAAATATAATTTTAAAACCTATATATAATATATTGTAAATCAAATACAAAATATAAATATGATTATATATGATGCACAAGTATATAAATATAAAATATAATATAAATCAAATACAGAAAATTATAATTACATTATAAAACATCAATTACAATATACATTAACAAATATATATGTATAATTCAATGATAATATCCCATTATAAATTGGTAGCCTATAAATTCCCAAAATAAGTGTTATAAAATGAAAAAGTAATTTAACATATAAATTGAAAACAAATTATTACTTTAAAGAAGTGGTTTTAAAAATAAATAGTTCATCAAGGTTTTCATGGTTGAGTTGAAGTATTTTTTTCCCCCAGCTGAATGAGAAGACTATGGTTCTATGGCATCATGTTGCTAAATTTAGAGTGAGCATACTGCAGGCCAAAACCCTTGAGCTCAGCAATTTTACAGTTTCTGCCACTTAAGTAGCTAGTACCATAGACATGAGCCATCATATGCATTCATTCAGGGTACATGTGTAACAGGGGGATAATTTCATTTACAACCACCATTGAATTTTAAGAAAGGATATCCTGGTAGCATCAAGCCCTTGTTTGCTGAGCACTATCTTGGGCTTTGGCAAATAAGTTCGAAGATGAAAGCTGATGAAAATCTAAATGGCTTTGCATAATAATTGGGGTGAGGGAAATTTAGAATTAAGGAAATAGGAATCCATGAATCTAACCTTTGGACAGAAGGCAGAGTAGAACGATGCCCATTCCTGATGCTGGTGGGGAAGAAGGATACCTGCAAGCAAATACCTTGGCTTAATGTTTGAAAGTAATTTGCTTTGATGTGTGCTCAGAGCAAATTAGAGTGACTACAGTTAAAAAACATGATGCATGAATGACCTGATCAAGTTCTAAATTTACAACCCTAAAGGTGAATTTTGTAAAGTCAGAGACTTTATGTTTACAGTTTAGAAAGAACTTAATCAGGTCACCCTTAAAACATTTTAAACTACCAGAACTTTACAATGTCTCACTTCAAAGACCAGTGTCTCACCTCACAAACAAAAACGGGATATTTAAAATGATATTCATTTCAATGAAAGGAATTCTAAAGCAAAGTCCTACTTAAAAACCCTCTGTGAAGACCTGAATTTAAAATAATGTATAATTTTATTATGTCATAGTTCATCATATTTCAAAAAGGACAGGTGTTTATCAATAATTTAACATGGAATTTAAAAAAATCTAATCTAATAAAAGAGGGACATGCAAATTGCCCATACCTTTGAAACACCCTAAACCACGCCCACCAGGCAATCAGAGTGAATATATGCAAATCACTGCATCTCACTTTCCTCATTCATAATATGCTGATAAAAACAGTACTTTAAGTTCAGGCTCTTTAATGAAATGATCCATGAAAAGTGCATAGCACTGTGCTGATACATGCATTCAATAAATGTTAGACACTAATATCATTGTTTATTATTGATTTACTAGAGGCCCAATGAACAAAATTCATGCAAGGGGCTTGGCCCTCGTAGCCGCTGCGGCTTGCCTTGACCCTTGCAGCAGCTTCATCTGGAAGGTCGTCCAGAAGGATGTTTGGAAGGTTGTTCACCTGTTCGGTCTAAGTAGCATATTATGCTTTTATTATTATAGATAATGATTAATCATCTAATTAATTACCCAATTATTTCCTGGTGGTCAATGTGCTCCCCCAGGGGGAGCTCTGCTCAGTCACAAGCCAGGCTGACGGCTGCCAGTACAGCGGTGGTGGTAGGAGCCTCTCCTGCCTCCTCAACAGCACTAAGGATTTCCGACTGCAGCTTAGGCCTGCTCCCCATTGGCAAGTGGGCATCCCACGAGGGCTCCTGGGCTGCCAGAGAAATGTCTAACTGCAAGGTTAGGCCCAATCCCCCAGGGAGCTGGCCCAAGCCAGCAGGTGGTTATCCCCTGAGGGGTCCCAGACTGCAAGAGGGTACAGGCCGGGCTGAGAGACCGCCCCCCCAAGTGCACAAATTTTTGTGTACCGGGCCTCTAATAGGACAATAAATATTATACCAATTAGGTATCAAAATTGAGCTCTATAAGACCCTTTGCAAATACTTCCAAAATAATTTCTCAACTTAGCTGTGCAATAGAACCATATTTGGAGCTTTTATTTTATTTTTAATTTTTCATTAATTTTATTTGACTCAATATATCCAAACTATCATTTCAACATGTAATCAATTAAAAATATTAACCAGTTATTTTATATTCTTTTATAATTTTTTTTCAATTATAGTTGACAGATTTATTGGGGTGATTACTTCATAAGTCGTAAAAATGTTTAACCAATAGTTGTGCACCTGAAACTAATATATTGTATGTCAACTGTAACATTTGGAGATTTTAAAAACCACAAATGCTAACCTGCCCTCATGAACCTTCAGTATGAAAATCACAAAAAGTGAAGTCAATTGTATTTAAAAATGCTTTCAATATGTGCTTTGCAAACCAGTGTCTTATAGGTAGGTGTTTCTTAGAAATGCAGAATCTTGGGCTTTGTCACATCCCCTGAATTGGAATTTGCATTTTGATAAGAGCTTGGTTGTTGATATACACATGAAGCCTGAGAAATGCTGCTCTATAGGAGACTTGCTACACAACTAGGGTGCCAACCAAGTTAGGAGGAACTAGCTTCCAGCAAAGCAGTCCCGCCACAGATATGGCTCCTAAGTGCTTAGCTTTGCTTTCTACATAAGACACATCTTTGGAGAAAAATTTTAGTGTGGAATATTGGACCTGTAAAAAATGAAAGGGAAATACAGAAAGAGATGGTGGAATATTTACATATGTCTGGCATAATTAAAAAATTCAAGAATCTTAATTAAGGATTTACTTGGAGAAAGGGAGCTGAAAGGAACAATTCTCTGAATCAGGAATTAGATTCTCAAACTACTCACTGATTAGCTTTGCCCTGGGGCAAGCTACTTCTCTCAACTTCTCCAAGTGTACACTCAGATGATAAGGACTATTATTGCCTTAAAAGCTACTTAAAAAACAAATTAAAAAACCTTAAAGTGACTTCTGCCCCTCTGGGGGAAAACTGTATTAAATTAGTAGTAGGTAAAATAACATTTATTATTTCCCTTAGGCAAATATCAACACTCACTGTTTATGTACAGGACTGTGTTTGTAGGTGTGTATAAATATTTTTGAAACTTAGTAATTTTAGAATGTGAAGGAAAAGGAAAGATAAAATTTTGCTTAATGTTTATTTCAATATTGTGACTATATTTACCTTTCTGTGCTCTTTTTTTTTGAGCATCCCAACTGAACTATTATGTTATTTTCTCACTAAACATTTATAGCAAGTCAACAAAAGAGATTTTAAAAGAAACTAACATATTATATTTTAAAATTCAAAGAACAATGATTTATTTGGTTTTCATTCAGAAACATAGGGAGCTACAAAGAGTGATGTTCCCAATGTTTCAGTGAAAAAAAACATCAAACAAATACAAAATTCATCCTTTTCTTTGAATCCACTATGTGCTGACCTTACACAGAAACCAACTGGCCCTAAATCTAAGGAGAGTCAGCCAGGGAGAGAAAAGATGGGAAGATGGGAGCAGTAGCTTTCTTGGGCAAGACACAGCCAGACAGTCAACAATGGGAGGTCAACTAGAGTGCTTGGCACATTGATGGGAATGCTGGTGATGATAGGGCGACTTATAATCTGATAGACAGAGCACCTGAGTTAATCTGAAAAATAATCATGTGATTTTGAAATCCTAAAATACATATATGTATGGGAACAGAGGGTTCCGTTTTTCTTTTCTAAGTTTCATTTCTCAGGCTGGTGCACCTGCATACTTCCTTTGATCCCAAACAAAGTGATTGAGGAGGTAATTCAGCTGTGGACGTTGTACCCAGCACGCAAGCAGAACGGTTAAGCATGATCAGGCCGACCCCATCAGGAGCCAAGCCATCATCTCCTCTGACAACCAAGAACAATGGTTGAATTCTGCTGACCTCCAGGGCTTCATGTAATCGCTTTCTGTTCCCAACCTCACCCCAGTCCATTTTTCCTATATCATCCTGTCCCTTGCACCTTGCTTGTAGGCTCCTTGTCTTCTTGGTTGGCTGGCCTTCTCAATAAACACCTTATATGATACAACCCTGCCTTTGTTATTGGACATTGTCACAGGCAGCCCGAGCCCACCGAAGGGTTTCCTGGTAACAGTGAGAGAGGTGGACCCCTGGAAACTACAAATATAAGGGGCGTCCTCATTTTCTTGCTGGCTTCTTGTCCACAAAGTCCACCAGTGCTAGCGCATACACACACACACACACACACACTCACACACACTCACACAAATAGGGAGAATTCTCAGAAAGTCTCCCTCAAGGTGAGGGGACAGAAAAAAGCTAGGTGGATAGGGATGTGGACAATGGGGGAGAAGAATTAACTTGGGGGCTTAACTAGGTGGAGTTACTAAGACACCCTAACTGGGTGGAGAAGGGAGGGTTTGTGTGCAGACAAGAGCTTTAAAATGTCTGAAAGTTACTAAGACAGGCAGCTTGCAGATAACCAATCACAAGGCAGTGAGGTGTATAGCCAATCCCAAGGATGTTGCTAATGCAAAATTCTTTGAAAGGAATTAATCAGGAATTAACAAGCATATATACAAAAAAAGTTCCTGCACTTCCCTGTGTTTCTCAGGCTGGAAGGTTAATGGCTGGAGGTGCTCTCCCCGGAGCCCACCCACGTCGCTTATGGCCATGTGGGACTCTACACATGGACCAATGGACTTTAATTCACATAGGAGCTCTCAATAAACTCTGCTCCTGCTTTTTTTGTCTGAGACTCCATTCCTCAATTTCACAAGACAACGAACTTGGACTCAACACCCTACATTTTTTTGTTTCAATGGTGCAGCACAGAAAAGGGGCAACAGCAGTTGTCAGTGGGGGTGGAGAAGGAAAACACTGCTGAGATACTGACCCCATCCCCTAACTGAGCAGTAAATAAACATTGTTGTCATTGGGACACTTTTGGAAATCTCTTGCAAGTGAAGAAAAAGAAGAGGAAAATTTCTCCCTGAGGGAAGGTAAGCATAGATTTGGTATTTGCCTAAGATTGAGGCTTTATTAGAACACAGAATACCCCCAGGCCAATAGGCATAAAATAAACATAATTTTTGAGGAGTGGGAAGAGGTATAAATGGGCAAGTGCAGAGGGTTTTTAGGACAGTGAAAATACTCTGTATCTATAATAATAAAAGCGTAAAATGTTAATTAGACCAGACAAAGCCGGGGCTGACAGCCGGGGGAAGGAAGGCCTACTCTTCCACGAATTTGTGTATCGGGCCTCTAGTGATATTATAATGACCCATATAGGCTTGCCTAAGCCCACAGAATGTACAACATCAAGAGTGAACCCTAAGGTAAACTCTGGACCTTGGGTGACTATTTCAATGTAGGTTCATCCTTGGAAACAAGTGGTGCCTTTGTGGTAAGTGATATTGATAATGATAATTGATATTGATAATTGATAATTGATATTGATTGTACATGTGTAGGGGCAAGAGGTGTGTGAGAAATTTCTGTACATTCCTCTCAGTTTTGCTGGGAACTTTAAGAACATAAAGTCTTAAAATAGAAAAGAAATCTTGCTAGAGACAGACATCTCTCTGACATGTAGTATAAGGAGAACAGCTAGAGGTAACAGTGGCACAGACATGGAGAAAAATAGGAAAGACAAACCAAAAACAAACCAAAGGGAAAAAAAAAACCTCTGGAAAAGGAGTCCCTACTACAAACACAAGGTAATTATTCAGAGAAATAAAGTCATTTGGAGAGAATTCATTACTGAGGGTTGACTTTCAGGGGCATGCTAACTGAAGTGGGTAGTCATTTGTTAATTAGAAAGATTTAAAACCAGTTCTAATGTTTACTTAATACAATGGTTTTCAATTATTATGAGGACATTTTTTATAAATTTTTAGATCTGTGTATGATTTTAATTGTTGATTTGGCCTAAGAATAAATAAAATCTGAACACACCTAAAATTATTAAGTAGATTTTTTTGTTGTTGTTTGTCATGGCTAGTCTTCATGTTTTAACTGCTGAAAATTTTAGTGTTTTTGAAATAAAAGATAACTTCCATTGTAATAGCAGATTTTTAATTATTATATCTGGGACTGTTCAACCTCAGCCTCAAAAGATCAAATTCTCTAATCTATAATAATAAAAGCATAATAATAGAAGCTGTGGTGGCAAGGCAGAGGCAGAGGCCCCCCGGCCACCACACTGAGGCAGAGGTAGCCACTGCGGGGGCCAAGCCCCTTGCACGAATTTTGTGCGTCAGGCCTCTAGTATATATTTATATATATTTTGTATATATAAATTTATATATTTATATATTTATATATATTTTCAATTTATCTGTATTGTTGAAAGTATTACAGGTGTCCCCTTTGTTTATTTGTTTGTTTTCCCTTTGGAACCCCTCCACCCTGTACCTGCCCCTCCCAGGTCTTTACCACTCTATTGTCTGTGTCCATGGGTTATGCATATATGCATATAAGTTCCCTGGTAATAAAATATTGCTTAGGATGTCTCTCCCTACTACTGTATATCACAGACTCAGGCAAAAACATTAATTTCTATAATATTATTCCAAACTTACACAGTAATTTCTATTGTAGACATAGAAATTAAATTAAATGTGAGAAGAAACAGTAAGTGACACTTGATGCATTACTGTGATACAGCTTAGTGTGTGGTTCTTTAATTTTGAAAATATTGTAGGAGTGAGTTGTGGGAGAATAAAAATCATCTATTTCATAAAGAACTCATCTCAAGATAGTGTGTGTTTATGCGATTACTTTTGTCAGAAACTGTGTAATTGACAATAATTTGCTTGCTAATCTAATTAAACTATGAACAAATGGTGCAAGAAATTGTGAAGCATTCTGGGTACAGCCTTGGGCTCTTCTTGATGAATGTAACTGATGGTACTAAGCACATTTTTCTGAGTCATTATTTTATGCATTGGATGGTAAACAGAGAATCGAAAAATCATTTTTGCAGTAGTTACATGTTTAAACTCCCAAACAGCGTACTTGTGATTTAAAATAAGAAAGTGTTTAAGCTATAATCATAGGGGGGAAATAAAAACAGAAGGAACCAGTTAGCTGGCAAACTAGCAATGAATCTTGATTATGTCCTTACTCAATACTTCCCCCTGTTTTCTGACCCTCGGGAGTTTCTACCTGTCTCCTCTACCTGCAGGCTCATAGCAGTCTTCTATCCCAGATCATATGAGTCCTGCCTCCAAAGAATTCTGTAAGAAGCCAGTTGCCTCAGAAGTCAGCTGGCTTGACATTAAGCCTAATTTTTCTTTTCTACATGCTTAAAATGATCACATGGCAGGCACATAGAAGTATCTTTTGGAGACTCCAGGGCAAGCTATGTACCTGACAAACTCCTCCATTTTTTTTTAAGATTGCTAAAGACATAGGCCTCTTGTGGCAGTTCATATATGCTTTTAGTAACACAGACTTCCATTTAATTATTTGTTTGCAGTCATCTAAATGAAAACCTCATAAGAGTAAAAATCATGTCTATCTTTTATTTTAGCTTGTGCCATCATAGTGCCTGGTATAAATTAGAGTGCAATAAACATTTGCAGAATAAATTTTTTAATAGCAAGATATGTTTCATATTCATCCTTGCTTCCCCAAGTTCTGGCATATAGAATTCTCAATAAATATTTAATAAATAATCAATTAATTAATGTAACAGAACCTGTTATTTTTAAAGTAAAAATTTTTGGACTCTTTTTTTTAACTTCAATTCCAACAATCTATTGAGTTACTACCACTTTGCTCCATGACCTCCTAACTGTTCCTGATCCACTGGCTTACCAGACCTGCCAATTTCCTACCTGAACTTAGTCTCTGATCGTTAGTCCCCCTTTTGGTAACCTGTGGTTCTTCTGCTAACTATTCAGAATTCCATACCTAACCTTTCTGTTTCGCCTTATCTTACTGCTGGCCAAGTCCTGGCGTAATTGCTTCTGTTCATCCTGTGCTGACACCTCCTGGCTCTGGAGTTTCCTGCCCTGAATCTCGCTCTTGGGACCCAAGTTTAAATGAGGCAACAAGATAACAGTTCTTGACTTAAGATTGTTGAGTTTGGTTCATCCTATATTCTGATTTACTCAACATTTTCCCCAAACCCTCTTTCATTTGTTTCATTTGGAATATCTATCTTTCCCATGAAAATAGAAGCTTCATCTATGGATGCTGGTGATTGTGCTGTCAATATCTTTTTCTTTCAATTTTCCCTTCCCTCACTATGATCTGAGCCTCTAGCTCAGTGACTTATTTATAATAGTTATACAATGTGTAGGTAAAATGAAAACCAAGTAGTGAAATATACTAATAAAATTAAATAGGAAAAAATTTGGAAGATGGTTAAGTATTTATTATATAACTTAACTGCTTTCAAATACATGAATTATTTACAAATCCACATTGTTAGCATCTAGTACATTGTCAAACTTGGAATAGGAAATTAGGCCCATGTGTGCTTCTTCAAAACACTGGAATCTTTTAAATTGACTACTATTAATATTAGATTTTGTATTATAAATTCTGAAACACAGTTTTAGCCAGGATGAAATTATCTGGAGAGCCTCAGTTGTTACTTCTATGTAAACTTGTAGAAAACTGGTATGTAATGTAGTTAAAGCATAATATTTTCTTACATTTGTGAGAGTCTTTACACTTTAATCACCATTGCACACATTTCTAACTTCATCTCCACAACTGTACTGTGAAGTATGTATATTATCTCCATTTTTAAATATGAAGCTCAGAAGTACTAAAGTGACTTCTTCCAAAACAAAACTCAGAGCCTTTAGTGTTATCAATTGTATTTTTTTTCAGAATAATACTTCGTCTCATTTTGAAGCTCAGGAGTGTATGATTGGCTAATCTTTGTTTGTTTGTGTGTGTGGGTTTTTTTTTAATTTAGAAGAATGCGGTATCGTTCTTCGATAGGTGAAAGCCTGATACCAATTTAGATTTAATTTAATCCATTTGGTTCTTGGTCTATTTTAATGACTTAACAATTGTTTTCTACAGTAAGTTTGTGAATTATTTTAAACTCACAATGAAGACTACAACAATCTATCAAGACCAAGGTAAAGATCAGAGCAGGAAAGATGTATAGGACATTAGACCGAGCATGGATAAATGACTTGCCTGTGGACATTCTGTTCATTGAGAGACAAGATTTAGAAATGTTATTTACTTCACTTTTGGCACATTTCTTTACAGGATGTTAGAAGTCATGGAAATATAAATAAATCTTAAGGACTTACTATTACTCCAGGTACTCTACACCGGCCTCCATAGGGGGAATTGAACCCATCAAACACTGTTCCTGACTATCTCTGCCAGTAGATGTCAGCACCACATGCATTTACTGAAATTTTTATTAGGCTAAGAGATGCCTCATAAAGAAAGGCATAGCAAGAAAGGGTGGTTGAAACTCTGAGATAAATCTGTTTTCTTTGTAATGAATGAAGATTTTCTAATTAGGAATTTTGATAATTTATGTATAAACCATATCCTGAGACCAATTTCCAACATATATGTGGAGAGGATTTCCCCTCCCTACATACCACTAAGCAATGCTCAGGGTTTCTCCTAAGTCTCTATCCTGAGTTCCTCCTGATGCACTGAAAAGACTTGAGGCCAATACACTACATGTTAAATTAAGCACTCTATGTCACATTAAAAATTATTGCACAACTACTTCTATTACAGCAAACTCTACTATCAAAATCAAGAGTATAAATTGTATCTTATTAAATACTGTTTAACAATAAATTATAATGATTATTCTTTTAATATTTATATTATAGACTATAAGTTGTAAATAAGTAAAATGATATAGAAATGAATTGGGATGACTATTCTCAATCTGATCAATCAATCAATAAATTATTAAATATCTTTTCAAATTACACTATGTGTAAAAGACAAAAGGTCCTAATTCCTTAAGGAAATATATGATTTAATTGAGAAGATAGGATAAATTTATAAAACTATAAGAGTTGATAAGTGTCCAATGTATATAATTTGTGTTGGAGATCACATGTGGTGGAAAAACCTTGGCAGAATTAATCTAGGGGGGTTGGGGGATTTTAGTTAGTACTTAAAGATATAGCAAGCATTTAAAGAGGCGAGAAGTGAAAAAGGGTAGACGAATGTGAGACAATGGAGAAAACCAACCTGAATTCTTCAGTCGAAGATGTGTGTTTCAGGATAAATAAACATAAATAATTTTGCATACCTTAAATAATTCTGTGTTGTGTTCCTTAACTCATTCAAAAGCTAATGGTCCCATATAAAAATAATTTATATTGGAAGATTCTTTTGAAGATTTGAGAAATAATTTTACATTAATTTCATTATTTGTCAATGAAATTTTTAAAAAATACCATAGACTAAAAATAAGACAAACCATGAAATATTTCTTTTCCTAAAATCATCACTGGATTCAGAAGTACATTAAATTGGATTCCTTAAACTTAGGTATCTACCAACTCTTTTCAAAGGGAATTCTAAAAACTAAGACTAGCATGTGTGGGTGACTTTCTATGTGTAGGTGTAATTGGAAAATACTTTTAAGAAGTTGCATGAATTATTTTTTTAAAAATGTAACACCTTTCAGTTATTACTAAAACTAGAAGTACAAAAGGAATGTAAATATTCAAGAATGAAGATCTGGATGCCAATTTTCTGATATTAAAGAAAAAAATTAATCAGCTCAATTTCATACACAAAATCTAATTGCATTGGAATTATTCTGCTCATTTATAAATAGAACTTTCACAACTAAAGAAAAATAACAGAATAAAATATGAATTTTTATGGTGATACAAAGTCTTATAAAGAAATATACTTAGTGATTCATGTCCTACACTCAATAGATCTGAGAACATGGCACATCTTTCCTAGTGTACATAGGAATTTTCCTATGATTTTGTCACTTGGAAGAAAACTTTATGATGGCATGCTGTTAAGAAATAGATTATATTCAAAAGAAGAATTGAGAAACTAATTGGTATCAGGTGATGCACACTAAAAGCTATAGCAAATAGCTAAGGAGGCAGGAAAGTGAGAAAAAAAATTTTTGTAATCTACTGTGCCACATGCTGTCAGTAAGTGGATGAGACTGGACTGTGAAGAAATAGTAGAATTAAAAGAAGGTGTGAAGTTGAAAAAGAAAGGAGTAATCTTAATTGAGTGGAAAAAACTATTCCATGAGGGGAAGAAAGGCATCAAGAAATCAAAATACACACCTGTTCTCCTTAATGCAAGAAGTCATATCACTCTATTTTTCTTAACCAATCAGTACATTTATTCAAGCAGCCATTACTTTTTCCTAAATTTAGTCAATTTGTTATGGAACCCAATTGCACAGTAGGCATGTAGACACAGCATTATTTAAACTATTATAAAGGTATACAAAGATGTAAATATATTTTATCTTTGAAAATTAGAGGAAATACTAGTATTCCCAGGCTAGATTACGAGGGGAAAACAAAAATAGATTATTGTTCTGTTAGTCTCTGATACTTTCAGTGTCTAGACTACACGATGGAAGAAAGGGGAAAGTTTTTGAAGATGTTAACTCTTACGACCTCCACTAAATATCTATAAGGGTACATGGGTGTCTTGTCTTGGCACTAACAGAAATGACAAGTAGAAGGAGAAAATAGAATTGGAATGCCCAGCTCTCTAAAGACATGAAAGATAAAATTGATTTAAAACAACTTTAATGACATATTTCTCCAGTTTATAAAGTACTGATGTCCAAAGGATCATGATTTTAGAAAACTTCATAAACTCTTATGAGAAAGAGTGATTTGCCTAAAGCAATATTTATCATTCTTGAATAGAAATATGTAAAATCAAATTGTTTGGAAATCCCTTACCTTCATGGTCTTTAGAGTAAAAATGTTATGAATTATTATTAATATAAACAGATAAGTCTAACTCTTTTAAAATAAGTTGCTTCCTTAACTTGCCCTTAAACATAAGGCCAGATATTTACAATCTTATCTATAGTAATAAAAGGGTAATATGCTAATTAGACCAGATAGACTGGACGTCTTCTGGACGTCATTCTGGACATCCTTCCTGACAAACCATCTGCTGCCACTCACCCAGGCCACCCTCCCCGCCCCCAGCTGGGATACCTCCCAACCTGATCAGGGATGTGGCTGGCCTGCAAACCCCACGGCCCCTCACCCTGGCTGGCCCTGCCCCCCAGTGGGGACCCCCCACCCCGATCTGGGGCCCCCTTCAGGGCAGGCCAGCCAGCTCCCACCTGTGCACCAGGCCTCTATCCTATATAATAAAAGGGTAATATGCAAATTGACCCTAACAGCAGAATGATCGCTGAACCAGTCACTATGAGGAGCACTCACCATCTCTTGGTCCCTTTCCCCGGCCAGCAGGCTCCAATCGCCTGATGGCCACCCACAGCAGGGGCGGGGCCAGTGAGTGGGTGGGAACAGCTGACCTCTTGGTCCCTTCCCCTGGCCATCAAAAACCAATCACCCAATGGCAAATGGGGAACCAGGGGTGGGTGGCGGTGGGGGGGTGGGACCTCCTGAGGGCAGCTGGGGTAGATGGCCCTGATCACAGGCCAGGCCTGGGGACCATACCCGCACATGAATTTCATGTGCTGTGCCTCTAGTTTTTTTTATAATTTTTAAAAAATTTCAGGTGATTGGAAGAAATGCTTCTTACTTGTAGACTCTCATAAATTCATAAATGTAGAAAGAGAATAGCTGTAATCTTTACAACCCCTCACTTCACAGACCTTACAAATATGCAAGTCTCATTTATTTTTAGGTTCTCTGTGCTTTTTGTAAAAATGCCCTCCAGGCACAAGTCCAATGGACTAGCAGTAGTTCAAAATAGACAGTTTGTTTAAAAGAAGCACAGCAGCAAAAATCCAACCCTAGCAAACCAAAAAAATTAAAAAAGGCATAAAATAGCAATTATAAGTTTACCAGCTCAGGAGGACATACTGTTAAAATAACAACAGCAAAATTTGCTTTGTTGGACCAATAGCACTTTAAGAGACCAGGCGACATCTGACCAACAAAGAGCAGAACTATTTTAAGAGCATACCTGTATATTGTCTCTAGCACTTTCTCCTGAGTTATCTCTAACTCTGACGCCATCCTAAATAACCTCCTTAGACGACATTTAATTTCAAGTGTTCTAAATCCTCTAAGAAATTTACATATGTCTGTCTGCCTGACAGAACATGTAAATCTGAAGACATAAGGCACTAGGAATATTTGGAACCCTGGTTTATCCTTAGCCACCATCTCTTCCCTTTTTTCTGCAGGATATATTCAGAACCAGCTGCTTGTGTAACCCGGTATAAGACTACCACCAGGTTCAATTTCTTTCTCTTTATAATCAAAACTATGACTATCATTAAGAGGCCATTTGGTAGGGCCCAGTTTCTATAATGAGTGTTTGGCCCTACAGTGAAGCGCAGATCCTAGGTAGATGTACTTTTCCTGTATTGCTGCATAACACAAGACCAAAATGTATGCAAAAACGTAGCACTCTTAGTTTCATATCTGCAGTTGTAAAACAACTGCTTGGCACCTTCAGTGCCTTTCTTTTTGCCTGCCGGTATCAGAAGTGGAGAGAAGTGATGCTAGTCAGGGAAAGTGGGAGGCATAGGTAGCCTAGACAGGGGAGTGGACAGGAAGGAGGAATGCAGCCTTAACGTGGTGCTGGCAGGAGCCTTGCCGTGCTGAGAGGTGACCATGACAACGGGGAAACTGAGATGATGAGAGAACAAACATGCTGCAACATGTGAGCTCCTTCATCTTTTATCAGAGCACTCGACTGCGTTCAGAGTTGAGACCGCCACGTTCTTTACTGTGATGTTTTTCCTCTAGGAAGCAAAGGAAGGCCTGGGCAAGGTCACAATCATAGCATACTCAGAAATCAGGTAACAAAGTGCAGCATGCTGGATGATAGTCTGGCTGCACTTCTTTTCTTGGATAGTTCTTTTTTATCCATTCAGAATTATCAGTATGAATATATCTGGCACCTAAGGGGTACATGAGTGCACCCACAGCAATGCCACTGGGAGGAGCAGGTGTCTCCATCTGCATTAGTCAGTTTACTGGCGCGATGTGAAGCGATCCTGCACAGCTGTTTCAGAGAATGGCAGAGCCATTCCTTATTAATTACTTAGTCATCCTAACGGCCTCGCTGGTTATCCCTATTCCCTGAAGTACTCTGGAGAGGCAAATGAAAAATCTGGCATGCTTTCCACTGAGAGAAAATGCAGGTTGGGCAACGCTGACGTGGTTAAGACTAATCTCTTTATAATAATCTCTTGCCATAATAAACATAATAAATATGTGTTTCTAGTATAGAAATAAATACTTTATGTCTTAGTGTTAGTAATTGTTTAGAAGTGAGTGATTCACATGCACATGTACGCCCACATACACACATGTATTCCCTTAAGAGTACTACAGAGACTACATGATTATGTAAAATAATTAGTTATTTAAACCATGCTGGAGCTTTTGGCATCAATTTTGTTCATCATACAGGTGACAATGGATTTTGAACTCTCTATCACCACTATCATGTCACTTATTTTTTGTCTAGAAGGAATAATAATTTTCCCTTATGGAGATGCTTGATACAATGATGTTTTGATTGTTGTGTTGGTTGATTCAAAAATGTAACTTCTAGGTTGGCAAAAATATCATAGGTATATTGATGTTACAAGGATCACTTGTAAGGTAGAAAGATTGGAATGACAACTAAATTACTAAACATGTATTATTTTGGGGGGCGAACTTCTTCGTTAACTTATGTTGTCTAAAAATAGATTCCTATTAACAAGTTACTATCTCTCCTCCCTGCATTGTTTGTGAAATCATACCTATACCTGACTTTGAGATTGCAGAAATGATAAACCTAAGATAATAATTTAAGTATTATTATATTATACATTTGCATAATCCATGATTTTTCTGGTGATATAGTTTATCACAAAAAACTAAATGAGATGTTGGGACAAAATAAATTCTAAAATATTCTGCTTTCTTTAAAAGCTTCTGCCTCTAAGGTTGGATACCTGCTATCAGTTACACATCCTCAGTCACCTTTTAGAGAAGAGTTTTCATTCCTACTAAAATATGAAAGCTGTGACATGTGGGTGCTATCCAACATTTCCATCTGACTTCTGTTCTGGATGTAAACATAATTATAAACTACTAGGTGTTTATGTAACATCTTTCTTCTGTGAAACTCAAGAGATGTTCTTATCCTTCATCTGTTATTGCCTATGGAATACAGTAAAAACCTCAATATAATGGATTAATTTGGGTGAGGGGTATCCTGTAAAGCCAAATTTCCTTTACATAATAAAGTAGGTTTTCTGAATTCAAATGTTAAAAACTTGACAAATTAGTTTACCTATATTTACTTATTGTAGATAAATTTGTGTAATTAAAATTAAGTATGTATGAAAAGTTTAATTTCACAGAAAAGTTTCCAATATGGATTACAGTAATTTTAAATTTATACTGAATAGTTCTAGTAAATGCATTTATCAGTCATGATGGGTAAACAAATACACATGGCTGGGGCGTGGCTTAGCGCATGTGGGAACATCGGCCAGCAGCATTAAAACTGCTGCAGAAAGTCTCACCAATTACGGCTCCCAATGTGGTGCGATCATGTGCTAACCATTCTTCCAACATTGTTTACAAGCGGTGATTCTTAGCTTTAAATATGTAGACTATTGTTATAGATATGTAATACTTATGTCGGTGGAATTACTCCAGTGCTTTTTCCAACATATGGCTTATTTGCTAAATTTTGTTAAAAATAATCGTGAATTAATAACAAAAAATAACCTGTTAATTTAAGTATAATCAAATCTTGGTTAAAAGCATTTTAAAATGAACAGGGTGCTAATTTTCACATATGACATAGGGACCGGACATTTTTTCCCATTAAATCTAAAGTCTGTTAAGTCAAGTTCCACGAAATCCAGGGTTTTCTGTAATAACAACTATATTCTTCTATATTACAAATGGAGAAATGAAGACAAAATGATAAAATGATTTATTTGCCATCATAGTGAAAGTCAAGTTTGAACCTTGTGGTGAATCCCATACTCTTCCTTCTGTTAAGCACCTCCTCTGTTAAGGGAGCAAACAAAAGAATAAGCCAGTCAGAGAAAGACAAGTATCACATGATCTCACTCATACATGGAACCAAGAACAAAATAAACTGATGAACAAAATAGATCCACAGACATAGAAGCATGGAACAGAGTAGAATCTCAGAGGGCAGGGAGGTATGTGTGGAGAGGTGAATGGGAAGAGATTAACCAAAGAACTTGTATGCATAATATATCCATAATCCATGGACATAGACAATAGTATGGTGAAGGCCTGGGGTTGGGCAGGGGAAGCTAGAAGGGGTCAATGTGGGGGGGGGGGAAGAAGACATCTGTAATTCTTTAAACAATAAAGATTTTAAAAACAACAACAAGAGCGAACAAAGGGAGAAAGAAGTGGGAGGAAAGCAGGGCCAGGAGAGTTGCAACAGACAGACTGATTGCATGACACCCCGATAGGCCTTCTGGAATGCTTCCATAGACATCCACCCTGATTCAAGGAATGCTCCTGACTGAAGTGATAAAAGTTGGTACTTATGACATCAGTACGCAATTACTTTTATGGACCCACATGCTAGGACTTCAAAAAGCAAGCGTTTGCTCTACCTTTAAAAAATTTGTTTGTAAACTGATAATACTGATTTCCTCTGAAGAAAGGAATTCAGGGAGAGAGAGAATTTTCATTTCAGATCGTTTCTTACCTTTTGAGTCTTGAACCCTGTGAATGTGTTATCTGTTTAAAGAAGTCAGTAGGAGTTAATTATTTAAAAAGTATGTGTGTGTATTGTGTTCTTTATGTGTAGAATTTTGTAATCACAACAGTAAAACATCCCTAACACCTTTGTGGGTTTTTTGTTTTAATTACAACATAAACATATTCTGTCACTAAGTATCTGCTTCTAACCTGAACTTCTCTTGATATATGCTGGCTACAGAATTCTCTAGCTTCCCATAAAATCAAGCTCTGTTGTGAATCACAGGAGAGGATCTCAAATCTGGGATCTTGGCTCCCTCCGTTCACTTGGCTGTTAGCTCCTATTTTCTAAGCTTTAATTTCACCGAAGGATAGACAGAGAAAAGTTTAAGGAATGGTAGCTCAGGGCTCGTAGGGCAGGTTGGCATTGTCTATAAAACTCCATCCCGCGTGGAACTCTACCTGTTCTGGAACCCTTTCATTCCCCCTCTTCCTTTCGCCCCTCACCCTGCGACTTAGGGGAAGGGGCCCTTCAAGATAGTAGAGACTTACCCTGTGAGTGCTGCACTCTGAAGAACGTGAAGACTTGGGCACAAGGGGAGTTTCTAGCACTGATAGAAGAAAGAGGGCACTCAGGAGCAGAGTGCAGAAATGAAAGCTGGGCAAG
The DNA here is from genome assembly GCF_000327345.1 of Myotis davidii. Taxonomy (NCBI): domain Eukaryota; kingdom Metazoa; phylum Chordata; class Mammalia; order Chiroptera; family Vespertilionidae; genus Myotis; species Myotis davidii. The sequence continues at coordinate 2,340,475 of NW_006383008.1, forward strand.
GAAGGACACCCAGGGCAGAGGAATGCTGCGGATGCCCATTCAAGGCAAAGGCAGCAGGGCCTGAAATGTGACCTGCGGGCAACAGCCAGGACGACATTTTGTCCCATTTTCTACTCAGAGTAGTTCCTCCTCCCTAAGAGTTACACAGGCTCATGTCAGGACTCAGCTATTGGCAGGGCGAAGCAGCAGGATTATGCTTGTAGCTCATTAATGCTTGATTTTTTAAAATTAAGGATTACCAAAGAGACTAGGGTTTGCACTTTCAATCTAATAAGTGAAAAATATCAGTCAGAAGCCTGGAGAGATGTTTATTTATGAGTTAATTTTTTAGCCTCAGATTGGGTGTTCAATGTTCATTTAATTTTAAGTTCTTTTTTAAAACTTATCTTTATTTATTTTAAATTACATTTATTAGGATGACATTGATTAGCAACATCATATAGGTTTCAAGTGTACATGTCTATGATACATGATCTGTATATGGCATTGTGTGCCCCGACCCACAGTCAAAACATGTTCTGTCACTATGTAGCTGCTTCTAACCTGCTTTTCTCTTGCTATTTACCGGCAAGATCCATAACTGCATTAGGAGAAAGCATCCAGTTCTGCTCTTAATATATTTTTGTTTTGCTTTGTTTTGTTTTGCAAAATCCTTTATAAATGTATTTCCCCCATGATTACTGCCTGAGGAGCCATCTGCCAAAGTATAAACAGATTCACATTGTGCATTGACAGAAGCGTGTGTGACAGCAGAAAATTAATAGTTGTTTTGTTTTTATTGCTATTACAATTGATCTTATGAAACTACTCAGTTGTGTTTTTGTTTATCTCCCTGTTTTTTCACGTTATTAACACCTTTGTTTTTTCTTTTAATTACAAATATGAATAAAATCTATAATAATTGTTTGTGTGAAATACTGCTTAATAGAACAAGAATGTATGAGGACATTATTATTTGTCTCTCTACCTTGTCCATACCATAAAAAAAACCTTTAGTACATTTTAATGTTTTGATCAAAAAATTTTACACATAAAGAACACAATACACACAAGAAGGATTAGAATAAGAAATAGATGATGTCAACAAAACTCCAGCACATACAAAATATTGTTCAAATTGTCCTTTACAACTCATTGGCCATTACCTCCCTTCCCCTCTCCCCCAGATTGGATTGGAAGTTGCTATATTTTACTTGATGAATCATGTGGATCAATCCATCTCTTTTTCTTGAGAACATGCACATTAACAAAATGTACTATAGCAATTAGGACTCTAAATAAAGGTAAATAAACAAACTGGTACATCCAGACAGTGAGATATTATTATTGTTCAGCAATGAAAAGAAATGAGCTATCAAGCCATGAAAAGACATGGAGGGAACTTAAATGCATATTGGTGAGTGAAAGAAGCCAGTCTGAAAAGACTGCATACTACGTAACTCCAACCATATGTCATTCCGGAAAAGGCAAAACCATGGAAACAGTAAAAAGATCACATTCGTGGTAACCAAGGTTGAGTAGGAGGGGTGAATAATCAGAGTACAGAGGATTTTTAGGGTAGTGAAACACCAAGGGAGAAACTGATGTGTCAGTATAGGTTCATAGATCGTAACAAAGGCACACATCCTGGTGTGGGATGTTCGTAGAAGGGTAGTTGCACTAGTGTGCAGGTAGGTGCTATAGAGAAACTCTCTGTACTTTCCACTCAATTTCCTTGTGAACCTGAAATTGATCAAATAATTGAAGTTATTAATAAGTAAAGAGATCACAAGATCATCATGCTATTTTCTGAAAATATAGGTCAAATCTTATTCCAACATATATTATTACACAAATTTCTCAATCACAAAGTATATAAATACTAATTTATTCATAAACTTAAAATCTGCAATAAATTAAATTTTAAATTTCTGGGGAAGATTTTGTATTTCATAATAAAGTAATTTGCAGCTGCATTATTATGGTTGCATAATAAAAGTGCATTATAATTTGGTGTAGTTGTGAGTTAACAAAAGATTAGTATGGGTCACAGGAAAATGACGCAAAATTATTAGATGTTCCCCTTTGAGAGAAGAAATTAGTTAAGTCTATATTATAAATTTTGTAGTGAATGAAGCAGAGGAAATAAATAGTTGAAGATTCACATACTTTTATTCTTAGACATTTTTAGCACACTGAAATTCTATTTCTCTCTTTCTACCACCCCTCTTCTTAGTTTTAAGGTCATTTCTTGGCTCTACCATTTTTTAAAAAATTGACAAGGAAGGACAACATGGTAAGTGAAATCATCTCTTCTCAACCCTTAAAGAAAAATTGGCAGGATGGCCATTTTTCCAATAGTTAATAATATTTAGTAGCACCTTATCCAAAGATATTGATTACTAGCTTGATTGTCTACCTAAATTTAAAAATATATATATTCAATTCTTCCATCTCCTAAAGTAATAGAAGTTTTATTCTAAAACTCTCAAGCAACTTCTGATTAAAGATGGTTATGTAAGAACAATTTCAGTCCTCTATTTCCACATGTTAAACCTACTGCCAAGAAGGAGATCAACTTTCAGTTCAATAAAACAAGAAAGCAGCTATGGCTACAGAGAAAACTATGAAAGCCCACTGCAAAAATACGGTAACATTTCAACTGAAGGTAGGAAGGACACTAAGAGTCAACACACCTGCAGAGGCATGAAAGTCTATCTGACAGCCAACAGAGCAAAGCGATCTATGCCATGACCTGGTGATGACAGAGTGATGAATGTGGTGGCCGAGGCATAGCTGAGACTGCCCGAGGACACAAGGGAGTGAAGAAGAGCGAAGATCAATCCAGGCCAGAGCTGTAACTTAAAAGACACATGAACATTTTGAATGAAGAAAACCTAAAGAGATATGCTTCCAGGTAAAAGGAAATAACCGATTTAATAAGATATTAATCCAAATCAAAGCCCCAGATTTCCTCTAGTTCATTCTCAGACTGCCCCACTGGTTTTCAGTAAATAATTTTGTTTCAATTCAGTGGCAGGCCATTTAATGGCTTTGGCCTTAAACTGCATTCAGCAAAGGATAATCTTAAACAAACCCTAAAGAACTAGAGGAAATCTAGTTCTTGTGTCTTTTTTAAGTTACAGATCTGACCTGGACTGATCTTCGCTCTACTTCACTCCCTTGTGTCCTCGGAAAGTCTCAGCTATGCCTCGGCCACCACATTCATCACTCTGTCATCACCAGGTCATGGCATAGATCGCTTTGCTCTGTTGGCTGTCAGATAGACTTTCATGCCACTGCAGGTGTGTTGACTCTTTGTGTCCTTCCTACCTTCAGTTGAAATGTTACCATATTTTTGCAGTGTGCTTTCATAGTTTTCTCTGTAGCTGTAGCTGCTCTCTTGGTTTATTGAACTGAAAGTTGATCTTCTTTTTCTTAGCAGTAGGTTTAATGGAAATAGAGGACTAAAATTGTTCTTACATAACCATCTTTAATCAGAAGTTGCTTGAGAGTTTTAGAATAAAACTTCTATTACTTTAGGAGATGGAAGAATTGAATATATATATTTTTAAATTTAGGTAGAGAATCAGAGCTAATCATCAATATCCTATATAATAAAGAGGTAATATGC
>NW_006383008.1:2344216-2348694 GCF_000327345.1 Myotis davidii
AGGCAAGTAGGAGAGGGGTTAGGAGCGATCAGGCAGGCAGGCAGGTGAGTGGTTAGGAGCCAGCATTCCTGGATTGTGAGAGATCGGGCATAAATCGGCAGTCGGACATCCCCTGAGGGGTCTCAGATTGGAGAGGGTGCAGGCTGGGCTGAGGGACATCCTCCTCCCAGTGCATGAATTTTGTGCAGCGGGCCTCTAGTCTTTGGATAAGGCTGTACTAAATATTATTATTAACCATTGGGAAAATGGCCATCCTACCAATTTTTCTTTAAGGGTTGAGAAAAGATGATTTCATTTACCATGTTTTCCTACCCTTGTCAACTGTTTCTAAAATGGTAGAGCCAAGAAATGACCTTAAAACTAAGAAGAGGGGTGGTAGAAAGAGAGAAGTAGAATTTCAGTGTGCTAAAAATGTCTAAGAATAAAAGTATGTGAATCTTAAACTATTAGTTTCTCTGCTTCCTTCACTACAAAATTTATATTATAGACTTAACTAATTTCTTCTCTCAAAGAGGAATATCCAATAATTTAGCTTTATTTTTCTGTGACCTGTAATAAGCTTTCTAAACTACTGTTGTACATCTCTCTCTTTTTTTCTGAATTAATTTTAGTCAGAATCTATTTTAGTCTACTTCAACTGGACCTTTAAACAAATCATTCATCCCATATTCTTAAATAGAAAGAAATAGTCAATAAGACTAAACACATCCATTTGAAGACTATTGGCTGGGGGTGAGAGTGAGGAATAGAATGATATCCCAGCTAATGGGAGTGACAGTAACAAAGACCTAAGAAGCACTTTGAGTAAGAAAGGTGAGAGTGTTTGGGGGAAACTTCAAGTACTTCAATATGGTTAAAGTAGATTTTTGAAGAGAGTGAAAAATGTTGAGATTGGTGAGTTAAGTACAGGCCATAAACATATCGATAAACCATGCTAAATGTTGACATTGAGAGCTACGAAAGGGTTTTAGAGTAAGGGGATAACACTTTTAGATTTAAATTCCAGTGCTATTCTCTGACTGCCATGTGGAGGGTGAATTGAAGGGTAAATTATAAGGCAAATAAATTTGTTATGGAGACTGTGATGTTAATCAAAGCTTGGAATGCTTTCATGCTCCAGTTTTGGTTATTCAGAGTTTAGCTTAAATTTACCTTCTCAAATAGGGTATCTCAGTTATTGTTTCTGAACTAAAGGGGGTTGTTTGCCTGTGTCCATCAAAGTCCATTAAGATGTGAACAGGAGTTTTCCCTAAAGCAATAAAGGTTTATTTAGGGAAATGGTGTCAAGCCCTGAGTCACAGGTAAACCAGTACTCTAAAATCTGGCTTTCTGATGGCTTCTAGGGGTAGAGTTATATGGACTAAGAGAGTTAGGATTATAGATCTTACTTTTTATTAGGATGAATGAATGGATGAAACAATGGCCCAATGTTAATAGGTAGATAAGATTTAAATTTATGAAATCATAGATAGGATTCTACAGAGGGGAAAATATACAAGAAAAGTTATAGAGGAGTAATACTTGGATATGTGTTTAGGGATGTAAATATAATACTCCCTTAGATTCCAGAATAATGAAGTCATGGGAGATAGATTCACAAAATTAGAATGCAATTATATTAAGTGTTTGGGGATATATCTGTCAGAGGTTGACATATTTATGTTAATTATTGAACATATAATTATTGATCACTAACTTTGTACTTAAATCTCTTAAGTATCATGAATAAAATTGTTAGCAAAATAGACATAATCCCTACATTTATTGAGTTTATGGATACAATAATTGGTTGGTAGCAATTAGAATAGTATGTGGGAAAAATAACTAACTTATGTGAGGTTACTTCTATAATAGAGCTACCTAACTGTAACTTTCATATATTATTTCTAGTTTTAAACAATTTGAAAACAACCAAATCAATTAAATAAATTTAGAATTAATTGAAATAGTTATGTTTCTTATACTTTACAATTTATGGCCATCTTGAGAAAACATATATACATTTGAGACTAAAAATTAGATATAAAAGTGAATGTTTATTTAGGACAAAAGGTAAAATCCTGCCAAATTACTGGAAGCTTATAGATTCATGACTTTTTCTTATAAGATCCCTTTGAGCAATTTATCAGAAATAGTTGCATAGAAATGTCTCTTAATTGCAACCTGACTTATAGGTCCTCACTCAAAATTCTATGCAACTCCCAGCAACTTCGAGCATTCAAGGGCCTATATAAATAAGAGGCCCTGGCATACTGAGTTCATAGTGGTTAATGTAAATCTAAGTGTAACTAGGGATGTAAGGTTATATTTGTAGAGGAGCAGAGAGGAAGGGACAAGGAGATTACTATAAAACAGAAACTGGGGGAAATGAGAGCAATTGTAGGATGCCTTAAAAACCTTTTAAGCTCTTCTCTGTCTTTATTCATTGAAAGAGCCTACAAGGAGTTTGGAGAAGAAATTCTTGCACTTTAAGATTTATTTTCTTATAATAGAAAGCACACAGAAAGTGATTTGCAGAGATAAATAATTTTTCCTGGAGTTAGAGGGCAATATACATTTATATAGAAATTGATTTGACCTCCACTTCAATCTAATATGTGCTATAGTTAGATGATTTATGATAGGGTTTCAAAGTCTACCTTCAGTGCTCATCAAACATATATACTTTTTATGCCCTTAAAAAATCCAAAGGTACTCAGCATAAGAAGTTTGGTGGAATTTTTATTATTTTCTTTAAAAGTGCTTTTATTGCAATGACATATTTGGGACAATAATGGGATAGGCAAGGGAATTTCATGATATGCTACTTTGACGGAGACTATTGCTTTCATTATTAAGTTCCCACACATAGGACAGATAAATAGATTAACTAAATAAAGATGACAAGTTGATAGGAATAATTTTCTTAATTAGGGATAACAAAACAATTGCATACTTGGTATAAATGAAATATCAAAGCTAACACTAAGAAAGTTTTACTTTGTCTCTTCCCTCTCCTGTTAAATTTTCTCAGTTGCTCTACAGAAAACAAAGGTTATAAGCCCTTATGGATGATATCCAAAATATTTAGGTAGCCTGGAAATTATTTTTCCAGGTGACTCTTTGAAGAGAAATTGTATTTTGGTAAAGTTGGTTTCTGCCAAGTGAGGATTATTAGACATGAGTATTCTCATTCTCTATAAAATTAGGATTTTTTTTAATGTAAGGTAGGTGGAGTGTTTTCACAAGTATGGTGACACGGTTTCTTATTTTCACAGTCAGCATCTGTTTTGTACCAACTTGTTGGGTAGCAAAGGTGTACAGTATTACCTTTTCTTACTCTACCTCAGTTCCCCTAATACATCACAGCTTGTCATGTATTCACAAAGGTCCCCACTCTGAACACCTGACTCTGTTTGCCTGGATTCTTAGACTGTTGTCCTCATATCACCGTATTCAAATGACTAGGATAATTTGTTAAAATGCAGATTGTCTGAGCCCTGAGTCCAGAATGGGGTCAGGAATCTATACTTTCCACAAACTCCTCAGAGGGTTCTTATGAGCCTTAAGTTTATAAGGCTTTTTTCATGACTAAAATGCAAAGCTGAAAATCAGAAGACCCTTATCCCACCTAACCAGTATTCAGCAATGGTTTAGATCACTTTGAGTTTGTATGCATTATTTTTCTTATCAGAGATCGACTTATAAAATGATCACTGAATTTTTGAACATTAATATTCTATAGGCTTTGAATGCTTTCCTTTAGCCCTTCCTTCCCCATTTCCCTTTCTATACAATTCCTTAACCCAGTGGTTCTCAAACTATAGTCCTAGAGCCAGTACTGTTATAAGAAATGCAAATCATTAGACCCCATGGCAGACCTACTGAACCAGAAGGTGTGGGATTGTGGCACAGACTTCCAAATGATTCTGATGCATGCTAAGGTTGGAGAAGCACTGATCTAGTCAAATCCTTTCTTTTCATTGCACTGCCTATTGAAAGGAAATAATGGAATCCATTAAATTAATCCAACTGTAAGTAGTTCAGGATTTCACCAAGGCCTTCTGGAAATAATCCATGTATTGGAAAAATTTAAGTAACATGGTAGATGATGGTTTAGAGAGATTCCATAAAGCCTGTTCTATCTCCTCGTGACTCTGTGATCCTTTTTAATTCAAAGCTCAGTTTAGATTTATACCTAGAACATTGACCTTTAAAAAAATCACTAAAAAAAAAAATCTGTTTGCTGTATTACCTTATTTGAAAGACAGATTAAGAAATAATAAAATATTCTGAAATTTAGAGAAATGCATATTTCTGCTCCATATAAAGAAACTTGATAAGAATGAAAACTGCCCATCCATAAGACTCAAGCAATATAATGTAGGTATTAAGAGCACATGCTTTGGAAGAAAGGGGACCTAGGTTCTTTTAATACCTCTCCTTAGTTGTTTGACTCTGAACAAGTTAGTAAATACTCTAAACCTTAGTTGTTTTTT
>NW_006383008.1:2348965-2362383 GCF_000327345.1 Myotis davidii
GGGGGCAACTAGGCTGGAAAGGGGGGGTCATTGGGGGTGACCAGGCCAGCAGGGGGTGAGGGAGTGCCATTAGGGCTGATCAGGCAAGCAGGCAGGTGAGCAGTTAGGAGCCAGTGGTCCTGGATTCTGAGAGGAATGTCCGACTGCCAGTTTAGGCCTAATCTCTAGTATCGGGCCTAAACCGGCAGTTGGACATCCCCCAAGGGGTCCTGGATTGGAGAGGGTACAGGCTGGGTTGAGGGGAACCCCCCCCCCCCGCTGCACGAATTTTGTGCACCAGGCCTCTAGTCTATAAATCTTAGACATTAGAAAACTGTATATTCTGTAATTTCTTCATTTAGATTATAACCAAACATGGGACATAATTAAATAGGGGGAAAAGCCTTCCTTGGCTTCCTTTGGCTGGTTTATTTTTTCAGAAATCCATAAAACACACCCTGAATTCTCTTCAGTGCTTATTTTTCTTTCCTATTATGAAACACTTTTGCATTTAAAGTACACTCTCTTTAATGATATTCCAACCTCTCACAGCAAAGCCCAGGCCTGGGGGTCCATTGCACACTCACACTCCTCTATCTCGGTCACTTAGGTAGAATCTCATGAAGTTCACAGACGATAGTCTGGGTCAGCCTCAAGTGCTACTTGGTGTCTGAAAGAGAGGGGCCTTTTTCTTTTTCTAGTCTGATTCCATATAGTTTTCAGGGATCTAGCCTTTACTTACTCTCCATCAGGTGATAGGTAACATTTTTTTAAATCAATCTGACAAGTTATTTCCTGCCATTACAGAGGTGGGAAAATGTAGGTATACAGTCACTCACATGAAAAATAAGACAACAATACAAGAATAAACTCCGTGTTTTGCTTACTCGCAACTGTAAACCTTTCTTTTGACATTGCAGGGTTTTACTTTGTATATTCCTTGACTGAGTTTGAAAAACACCCAGAAAGAATCAGCAATGTTCTAAAGACTTTCAAAGAAGATATTTTAATTCTGGTGTACTAAAAAAATAAAGTGATTTTTAAATGAACAATAAATTGGTGAAGTGTTTTCAAATACTGGAAAAATTATTTCATTTTACTTTATATAAAGGATATATTTTACCTAAAGGATATATTTTCCAAGGTAATCAAATTTTAAATTATTCCATTGTCTTTGCTTACATATTACTTATCTTGCTATTATTAGTCCTGCAGACGTTTTTGGCAAAACTGGTGTTAGAATAAAAGAAGAATGGCAACTTCAAAAAGCGAACCCTTTATATTTATCGCTCATTATAATCCTTGACTTCATTGCCAGCCAAATTGATGCACTATTAATAATGCATTTATTTTACTATTGACCGCATTTGCCTTCACACTGGGTAAGGACCCTTTAGAGACCTAGAATGCCGATAGAATGGATTCCAGCTGGAAATTTATGGTGTCAATAGTCATGGGTCCACAGCAGCAGTCTTACAAATGACTCAGGCAGAAAGGCTTGTGGACATTCAATCAATGTCTGTGACTTTGGAGGCAACAATTTTATGAGAATCAATGATCTTAACACAGACTGGAGACTCTGGTTTGGCAACTGCACAGCTTTGTTTATTATCAACCCACTCTGGTAAGGAAAATAGAGCTACTGCATGTTCAGTTTTATGTAATTACATATCAGTATTAGAAAGTCCTGCCACACTTCCATATACATAAAATTCCAAGGGTAGATAGTGTCGGGGGGTGGGGGAGGAGGAGAGGAGAATATAAAATTGAACTTAAGATCAGAAATCCAGAAAGAAATCCTCATTTTCCCCATTTATTAGCTGTATGATTATAGATAATCTAGTAAGATTAGAAGTTATAATTTATGCTGTGCTTACTTTGTAATAGTTGTTCTAAAAGTTTTGTTTTTAAAAAAATATATATATTTTTAATGATTTCAGAGAGGAAGGAAGAGGGAGACAGAGAGAGAAACATCAATGATGAGATGGAATCATTGATCATCTGCCTCCTACACACCCCCTACTAGAGATCGAGCCTGCAATCCAGGCATGTGTCCTGACCAGGAATCAAACTGGGACCTCCTGGTTGATAGATCGATGCTCAACCACTGAGCTACACAATCTGGGCTGTTCTAAAAGTTGTATATACACTATTTTTATAATATATGTATTTATAGTTTTCCAATTTTACAGGAAAGGAAACCAGAGAACATAGAATTTGAGTAACATTTCCAAAGTCTCACAGATTGTGGGGAGGATTTAAACCATGGTAGTCTGGCTCCAGAGTCCATTTTCTTCACAATTACCATTCTGCCTCAGTTTTCTCTTTTCTACATTACAGAAAGAAAATAACATCTTTGATACCAACACCCAGAGATTGTTGTTGGTCACAAACACAATGATGTGATGAGTTAATTTTATTAAATATTAAACATAAAATAACATATATAGAATTGAGAAAAAGAGAATAAACTACTGTTTGTTACTGTTTCAGTACCAGGTGTTCCAAATACAATTGTCTTAGCGTCTCTGTAAGTTAAGATTTATAATATCATTCCATTTACAGATCAGTGAAATGGAACTCAGAAAGGTAAAGCTATTTGCCAAATTCCCATAGTCAGTGAGTGGCAGGGTTGAGATTAAACTAAAAATCCAATTTATTTTGATTCTATTATATTGACTTTAATAATCATAAATAACATTTCTACCTTTTAGAAGTTAACATTCTTATTCATTGAAAGTACATATGGTTCTGAAAAAGAAAATAGTAAAACTTCTAAGGTATATAACATAGATTGTTAGAAGAAACGGAAACATCATTTTTTGCCTCTGAAATGACTGAAATTTCTTTAGGAATAGTAGAGTGAGTTCTTATTTTAGGACATTATATAATACATACCCTAATTTAACTGAAAGCTGAAATTGATCTTTTGGCACCCACTGAGGGAATATAATGTATACATGAAATGTCCTCTCCATAAAGCAGGCAATTGATTTCTGTAATTGTAAATAGTGGTTGGATAAGAGAACCTTTAATGGCTACATTAAGTCATCTTGAAAGAGGCTTTACATTGTCAATGCCCTATGTACAAAAGAGTCCTCTCTTGGTAATTGCAAATCTGTGTGTAGGTAAGGACACTAGTGTGAGCAGAGAGGAGAAAATCTAGGCTTACTACACAACCCAAATCCAGTATAGAGACTTAAAACAATTGAATTCTGGTTCCTCATGGGGCCATAGTTTCAAACCATGTTGAAAGGGTCAAGGGTAATGGATATTTGATATACACATATGCTGCATTAATTATATTTTTATAAGGTCAGTTGGAGTCATGTGGGTAGTTTAATACAGTGTGGCTTCTTTAACATAATCAAATAACCCACCTGACTAAAAAGTTCTCAAATCAAGTATTAAATCAGATGACCATTTTGAAAGCACTACCACTCCCAAGGTATTTAGGGACAAAAGCCCTGAGAAAATTCTCCAACTATCTTATTTTACGAGATTAATTATAACAAAATAGGACTTGGACTGAATGAGAGACAATAGGATAAAACCAACCAGAACAGACAAAACCAATATTTCAGCTGTACAATTAACAAAGACATGGAAATATCTAGCAATTATGTCCAAGAACATCAGGGTAGGATATATTAAAGTGAATTTAGATATTAGAACCAACCTGTAAAATGATCCAGAATTTTCCATTACTCTACATAGGATTCCTGATAGAAAGGTATGACCAGAAAAAGCAATATCACCGTTTTACTGAGGGGACTTTTGCCTTCAATCCTCTTTGACTCTCTAATGGATTAGCCAGAGACAATGAAGATGATTCCTAAACTAGAATCCAAGTCAGCCAAAACCAAGCAGGCTGAAAGAACTGTTGAGCTTATATCCTCCCCAAATTCCAAACCCATTTCAAACTCCAGTGTGCAATACAGACAAATCATATGTATCTGTTTAAAGAGCATGAAGAAAAGTTGAATTTGCCCTAATGTCATTGGTGGAGTTGACTTAGGTTCCCTCTTTCAAGTGTCCTTTAAAAGATCTCCCATCGCTAAATGGGAGTGAAGAGACAGAGGGAAGCTGGGTAGATAGGGACGGGTCCATGGTGGGGAGGAAGTAGAACTGAGGAACCCAGCTGGTGGATGTTACTAAGCCTTAGTGACTAGGGCAACCCAGCTGGGCAGCAAAGGAAGGGTTCTCAGCCAGAGATGTAAACTTTAAAATGTATGGATATTGCTAAGATAGGCAGCTTGCAGATAATTAATCACAAGTCAGTGAGACATATAACCAATCCCAAGGATGTTGCTAAGACAGAATTCTTTGAAAGAACCAGTCAGGAGCTAGCAAGCATGTATCTACCTCTAGACCAGTGGTTCTCAACGTGTGGGTCGCAACCCTTTCACAGGGGTTGCCTAAGACCATCGGAAAACACATATATAATTACATATTGTTTTTGTGATTAATCACTATGCTTTAATTATGTTCAATTTGTAACAGTGAAATTGGGGTTCACCACATTAAGAAGGTTGAGAACCACTGCTCTAGACCAATAAAGGGAAAAAAAGTGTTTTCTCTCTATCTCTATCTATCTCTATCTCTATCTCTCTCTCTCTCTCTCTCTCTCTCTCTCTATCTCTATCTCTATCTCTATCTCTCTCTATCTCTGTCTCTATGTGGGGCTCCACACATGGACTAATGGACTGTAACTAGCTTGGATGCTGAACTACAACATAGAACGAAGTCCTGGACACTGGCCTGCCTTTGGAACCTCAGCTGTACCTTTTCCAGGACTGGCTTCTCTCAATAAACTTTGCCCCCGCTGTTATTTTGTTCTTGAATCCATTCTCTGGTTTTGTGAGACAACGAACTTGGACCTGCCCTTTTGGTTTCAGGAGAAGAGAGCACTTTTAAAAAGACCACCCTCACCTGTAATGCTCTTGAAATGTATCCCTTTGAACTGTAGCCCATTATAATATCTTAACCTGAAAAGGTTGAATTAAAACTCTCCTTCCTAGGGATGAAGTTGGGCTGGGTGGTGGAAGCAGGGAACAGAGAAGAACCTTGAGGTTTTCCTAAATAGCACAAAACCCCTGATGTTTCCATGTATCTTTTATTTATATTTTAAAAATATATATTTTATTGATTTTTTTTACAGAGTGGAAGGGAGAGGGATAGAGAGTTAGAAACATCGATGAGAGAGAAACATCGATCAGCTGCCTCCTGCACACTCCCCAATGGGGAAGTGCCCGCAACCCAGGTACATAACCTTGACTGGAATCAAACCTGGGACCCCTCAGTCCACAGGCTGATGCTCTATCCACTGAGCCAAACCGGTTAGGGCTCCATGTATCTTTTATTAACCTCAGAGCATTAATACTAAAGCTCATAATCAATCAAGAGTGTGAGAGTCCCCTTTGAGGGAGGTGATCACAGATGATCGGAGAAGCCCTACCCACGACTTCTCCAGTTCTTACCACTGCTATTCTTTCTTAGATAAATGAATTGGGAACTTTATCCTCTCAAGATACCTTTCATTTTACTCCTAGAGTTTTTAAAATAGTTTAGGAAAATACACTAAGTTTATTCTAAGTTTCCATTAAGCATAAAACAAAAAATAGCCACCCTGAATCTGACTTTGCAATTGTTTGTAATCTAATTAGGCTGCAAACCAAGATTTTTCACTGTCTACCAGGTAACGTCAGCATTAAAATGCCATTACTCCAGTTATGTACATACAGAAGCATTGTGTTAATGCTCCCTAAATGGTAACAACGTCTCCTGCAAGTAATTTTTTGTTTCCACAGAAAGAATAAAGTCCTCAAGTAAAAATTTCTTCCTTAATTTTTCCTCAGAAAAGTTGAAGCCAGAAAAGCACACTCCCCCCCCCCCCCCCCATACACAAAAAATAAAAGAAAAAAGAAACACCCCCCCCCCCCCCCCCCCTGATTCAACCTGGTAGGAGCCAGATGGGTTTTACGGGCATCAGCAGCCTGGATCCTGTCACAGAAAGAGGCGCAGCCCATCTGCCTTCCCGAATTGCGCTTCACCACCACGTTATAGTGCATCCAGCATTTTCAAAGCTCTGCACGGTCAATAAAAGCAGCAAGATTCCCAAGTACCAATTCTATATCAATAACATTTGGAAATCATAAGCACTGCCAAGCCATTACAGCAGTTTAAATTTAAGACACCGATTTCACCCTGCAATATTATTTCTTAATCAAAGGTAATGTCTCCAGAACCTTACAATATAGACCTATGTTGATTTTCTAGCCACAACCCATAGCAAATAACTAGCATTATGAGCAAAAGGAAGTAGAAAGAAAGGAAAACAAAATTATAAAGAAGGAGGCTATATTTCTTGGTTTTGTTCTCTATTTTGCATTAATTGATGCCAAAGGACAGCCAGCCACAATTTGCTAACTTAAATTTCAATTGTTTATAACAATATGCTTACCATTTCCTGGAGAAAACTACCTTTATTTATAAAATGACCCTCTCTTTCAGAGATTAGAAACTAAAAACTAAAACACCCCCTGGCTTTTTGCATGTTAAAACATTTGCAACACTTTTTTTCTCTTCATCTTCTTACTGCTCACCCCTGTAGTGTATTAGTATATTGAACCAATCTCTTAGTTTCCATTTCTTCCACTCTCCATGCTCAGCAATTTGATTTAGATTTTCTCTGATCATGGCCTCGGTGTCAGACCATCTTGGATAGTCACTGTGTGACCTGAAGCAAATTATGAAAATTCTTTCTCAACTTTACTTCTATCAGCTATTAAACAAGCTTAATAATAGCATCCTACTTTATTAACACTACAGGCTCGGTGCACGAATTTGTGCACCAGTGGGGGGGGCGAGGGTGTGATCTGCGGGGATCGGCCAGCTGCAAGAGCCACCATTCATCCCGGTCAGCCAAGCATCTGCCTCCTGGTGGTCAGTGAGTGTCATAGCGACTAGTCAACTGGACATTCTGCCGTTCAGTTGCTGGGCTTTTCTATATATAGATTAGTAAGAATTAAATGAGATAATGTAAGTATCAAATTTAGTATGGTGCCTGACACAACTCATGTGCAAGGCAGGCTTTTCATAGGCCACATTACAAATAAATGTTCTGACCTTGAGAATGTCCTGATGTCTCTTGTGCTTCTTCATCTTTCTGCTGCCCTGGGGCAGCAGAAATAGCACAGATGACAAAACCTGGAAAAAAGATGGGGTGTATTTAGGATGTACGAAGACACCAATGGGTAACACCATAAAGCAGCATCCACAAGAGTGGTGCCACAGGTCTCTACATTATGCAGCAATTTTTATTGAATATTCTCAAAATTCCACATGGTACCCAGGGCCTGGTATTTGATTATACACTGTCCTAGTAATTTTCACATACTTTGCTTACCTTAGTAAGATTGGAAGTTATTTCAAATAACTTCTTTTATAATTTGTGCCTTCAATATTTAATATAATACAGGACATAGCATTCACTTTTTTATTAACTAACTATGAGATGAGATATGATTGTGGTGTGTCTCAGAACTACAAAGACAGACGTAAAATATTGTACTTACACTTAACCTATTTTGATAACCGTGCATATATATTAATGAGAGCAAGAAGATAGTTATAAAAATGTTCTAAAAATAAGATTTACTCGACTTAAGTTTTTGTTAACTGTAAAAGTAATTTAACATGGCATCTTAGTGTTTAAATGCATTTTCCTGCCACTGTCATTTAATCTCTATTAAAATGTTGCTTTTACTTCACAGTTAATAAGCTATAGTTATTTCTTTAATTATTATAAAACATAAAAATTTTACTAAACATTATCATAAACTATTAAGTAGAACAATTATAAAACAGCTGACCTTTACTAAGCACTTTTTATTTGCCAACCACTGTGCTAATTACTTTATAGTATATTATTTCATTTATTCATGTGTATAGTATATAATACAACTGAATACATTGATGATAGTGGGCGGGAAAATATTATGTACAGAGTTGGCTGAAAGGTCGTGGGGAGCTAAATATGAAAAAATGTACAACAGGATAGGAAGTTATTTTTTTGATCATCCTAGAAGAAAGCCAATGAATGGCAACATCCAATAAAGTTAAATATGAGTTATTCATTGCCAAGGGCTCAGAGAGTCTGTGTGCATTTCCACTGAAAACTGACCCCTAGCTTCCGGGAGGGGTTGGAGGGTGGTTGGGATGGGTTGTTCCATCACAGCTCAAGTAATGAAAAGAAAGATATGATCTATCAAAAAGGAGAAACAGCCTGGGCAGGGTGGCTCAGTGGTTGAGCTTTGACCTATGAGCCAGGAGGTCACAGTATCATTTCCGGTCAGGGCACATGCCCGGGTTGTGGGCTCAATCCCCAGTGTCCGGTGCAGGAGGCAGCCGATCAATGATTCTCTCTCATCATTGATGTTTCTGTCTCTCTATTCTTCCCCTTTCGTCTCTGAAATCGATAATAAAAATATATTTTTAAAAACAACAGAGAACAAAAAAAGGAGAAAGACTTGTTGAACCAGAGGTAGAGTTAAGATGGAGTTTCCATCTGTCTTCGACACTGCACACACATAGACTGGGTAAAGCTAAGAAGCTGACAAAAACAAGTACCCACCAAATCCCTCCTGCCAGCCTAGAAAAATGAATAATGTCAATGGTTTCAGATGAGGTGAGTGCCCTCTGCAGACCAATGTCACCTAGGATACGCAGTCTAAACATTTACTGTTTAATATTATATGTAATCTGTATGTTAATAATTACATTTCTTAATATTGTATTATCATAAGAGTGCTTGCACCATATTCCAAATATTCCCAGGACTGCTGACTAAAGAAAGTATGCCTCCTAGCAAGATTCCATAAAACTAATTATTGGGGGAGAGGGGGACTCATAAAAAATTGCCCAGACGAAGATGCTATAATGCAATTTAAACACATTTTTAGAAGATACTTGAATATAATCTACTCCCAGATATCCCACTTGGCTGTTCTATTAAAAAAAAAACAACACACCTTAAACATTTGAAGATAAAGACAAAATAAATTTTTCTAATTCCATTATTTGTAGCTTTTAGTTTATATTCTCCTTAAAAGTATCAATTTGATGTCCTCTGAGATATGTTTGTTGTATTTATCCTAAGGCAGAACTAAGAAAAATCTGAATTTATTATTTAACTAACCTCGATTGGACTCTAATAAACATATAGATTATAAAATATTCCAAGTACCTAATAATGGTTTTCCAACATTATCTGAAATGAAATAATTGAAATGCACAATAAAATGGGCTGCTTTTATAAGAACAACTATAAAATCATGTCTTTTGCAATAAAAATAAGACAAGTATAAAAAATATTTTAAGAGGGGATTAGCCAATGTCACAATGTAAAGAGTAAACTAGAAAGCCAATATAGAGATTTTTCACCTTTGATGAGTTGGAAGAGACATAATCTTTTTTATTCCTCCCACTAAGTGAAGCTAAAATTCCTTGACATTATATATAATGCAAACTTATGAAGATTCTGAAATATGCAGAGAAGAAGGCAAACACTCTAGGGATCTTGTTATTGAGGAATGACACAGTGGTGAGTCCTAGAGCTTTGTTTTTGCTTTGTATATGCAGGATTTGGTTCTGGAGAAGCCAACAACCCAGAAACAAGGGCATTAGGGACGAGTTAATTGTTTGACCAAATATAACAGGCTAATTTTTAAGTTGATAATCTTGTATGGCCTGGGGATGATTTTATACATATCCAAATGGCCCTTGACAGAAAAAAGGTTCCCCACCCCCGCTTTATAGTATTCCGTATCTCATCAGGGGTCTCCAGACTTGCACAAGGAACAATAGGTCCAGTGGTTGATTATTAAAAGTAGATTATTAGAGCCTGGGAAACTACTTTAATCCATCCACCCAAGGTATGTTAGTAATTCAATTTGCTGATTTAATATTGCATTATTCACTACCACCAATCCAGTTGCTTGTGGGTTATAAAGAAGTTGGCACCTCCATTCAAGGCCATGTTCTTTTGCCAAGTCTTTCATCTCATGATGCTTAAAATGTGACCCCTGATTGCTGTCTATTTGAGGAGGGTATTTCCGTACATGGTACTCAACTTCTCTAATCTACTAATGGTGGCAGCCTGGTTTGCATGGGGACAGGAAAAAACTTGGATTAGTTTAGACACAGTGTCCACACAAACCAAGGCATGTTGATAACCCTCACTCAGAGGGAGGAGACAATAAAATCTATTTGCTAATTCCTCACTGGTTGGATATAGAGGTGGATGGTCCCAGATTCCATTAGTAGTTGTCTTGGGCATTACTTGGAACACACAGCATATGCTGTTACCATAGTAAGCAAACGACTGTATTTCAAGGGCAATTGGCATGCTTGACAATATGCCATCCCATTGGGCACTGCAGTGGCCACTGTTCCCATGCACCCAATCTGCTGTCTACTGAAGTGTCAGTTGTTAGGGTACATGCCTGAAGTAGGCATCAGCTTACTGATTGCCAGGGCGTGTCAGCACTTATGAGCCTGGATGTGGAAAACAGTAAGAACTGCCTTAGGCACTTGTAGGTAAACCACAAAAGTCTTTCTACATATCCTGACCAGCTCCCCATTGTCCAAGTCATAGAGTTAATCCCTATAGAACAACCTGTCAGTGCAAAGGGTTAATAGCCAGGACCCATGAGCAGCTAAACCTCTCCAAGTTCAGCCACTGGCTGAGGAAGCTCATTTCTGTTTTCATCCAGATGGTGTCAGTGTTGAGCTGAATAGTCACCTTAGTCCATGTGGGCTAGACCCCTCAGCACACAGGTAACAGAGGGAATTTTCCACATTCCCTGTCCACAGGCCACAGGGGATGACACAGGATGATGACCAGCATTTGAAGGATCTGCATACTCTGCAGTGCCTGGCAGCACCCACATTTCTAGAAACAGTGCGCTGGTAGACAGGGTGCTCCTCTGCTGCAATAAGCGGACCACTTCGTCAAAGTGGGAGTTAGAGCCATGTCAGAGGTGGGTCAGTGAAACATATTCTCAACCCATCCTTGGTAGGAAGAGAAGTTCTTACCGTGATATGCTGCCCTTGTGAGGGCCTCTACCTGCTGTGTGCCCTGCTAGGAGCCGTGGCTTTACTGAGATATGTCAGGTTTCTGACCCCCTCCAGAGCTGGAACCAAAATCCTAGGGTGAAATAAGTCAGTCACAGAAGGACAAACATTGCATGATTCCATGTGTATGAGGTATTTAAATAGTCGAACGGATACAGAAAGTAGGATGATGGTTGCCAGTTGGCTAGAAGAGGAAGAAACGGGGAATCGCTGTCCAATGTGTACATAGTTCAAATCATGCAAAATAAAAAATTTGAGATATCTGCTGTAAAACATTGTGATTACAGTGAATAATACTGTACTTTGCCTATGACATTTGTCAAGAAGGTAGATCTCATGTAAAAAATTTAAATTGTCACTGAAAATATTCTTCTAGATCAGTGCTGCTCAAACTGTGGTTAACAAACTGGTGCCAAGAATGAACTCTTTGTTAAGGTTTCGCAACAGGGAGAGAGCTTGGACACAGTACCCCACGGCACTAAGCATTGTATTTCAGATGTCTGACATCTCCTTAGCAAGCCGTTGTTGGTGAAGAAAGCAATACATTGAGTTACATTTTGGATCACGTTTCTTACCTCTTGGTGTGGGGACTGGATAGTTTGAGTAGTGCTGTTACTTTTATTCTTTGTGAGTCACTTCAAAAATAAATTATCAAATGCAAAAATTACAACTAGAGAGGCAGGATGACTACCCCCGTTAATTACTTCCTCCCACAGGGCCCAGGGACGCTCTGCCACAGGTGGGCACTTTGCGGAGGTATAGGCAGTAATGACATTTTCAGAATAACTCCAAGAAAAATTTCAAAATCAAGTTTTTTGTTTTTGGTTTGTTTTGTCTGATATCCAGAAACAAGATTATTAACTTTGGCTGCAGACATCAAAGAAACAGCCGATTACCATCCATTTCCTGTATTCTGCTCAGTGAAAACTATGTCCAAGCCTCGCCCTATATTCAATGACCAAGTTAATGCTCTAACTAGTAACTCCATAGGCTTCAGGATTGAGTATATGTTTGAAAATCTTTTTTGTTGACAGATAATGTAACTGGACATCTTTAAGTTGCTAGACATGGAGTCACCAGCAGTATTTAAGTCTTTTCAAATTTGTGAAATAATGTCTGCTATACCTTCAAATGTTCTGAATCAAAAGCATAGTAGTATAAGCTATGACAGTTTTACAATTCAGGTGTTTCCTTCAGAATACCTGTGGCAACCTCAGGCGTGCCCTGAACACAGTGTATTTTCTACGTGCGCCTGCTGAATTGAGATAGCTTGGTGTCATGGAAACAGCAGGGATATGGGGACATGAAAACTGTGTTTTAGGTTTGATCTGATGGGACCAGTTGTGTGACCTGAGTAAATCATTAGTTGTTTTTATACTTTGATATCCTCTAACATAAAATTTAGGGATGGAGAAAGAACATACTAAGTTGCCTCTGAAAGGATTCTACTTATATTGCTTTGTGACCCAGTAAATACCATTAACCCATTTTCCCATTCAATCATTTCCTAACTGATCTCTAACATCCACATTTTACATTTAAAAAATTCCAACTGAGTAAATTTTAAAGATCTTATTGGCTTTATTCAACAATTCATGAACTGGGCAACCAAATCCCATCTAACAGATGGAAGGGAGCCCTGGGGAGCTGTGCAAAATGAAAGGCTCTTGTCGGTAGAAGGGAGCAGGACAAGGAGGTTATACAGGCAAAAAAGCAAGTCCGTTATGGCAAGGCCACTTTTCTTCAGGGATGACTGGGGTCTATCAAGCAGATGACCTTACTAAAGCTGATCAGGTGATTCCTGATTGACTGGTTTGAGATTTGATTTCTGGGAGAGCCAACACTGTAATTAAGCAAGGCCCTGGTTTGGTGACATGTGGCTTAGCATAAGTAACTCCATTTGTGGACTGTTGTCTTGTTCCTAACATCTAAATCAGGGGTCCTCAAACTACGGCCCGTGGGCCACATGCAAATACAAATATTGTATTTGTTCCCGTTTTGGTTTTTTTACTTCAAAATAAGATATGTGCAGTGTGCATAGGAATTTGTTCATAGTTGTTTTTTTTTAAACTATAGTCCGGCCCTCCAACGGTCTGAGGGACAGTGAACTGGCACCCTGTTTAAAAATTTTGAGGACCCCTGCTCTAAATCCTCCAGATAAGCCTTCCTAAAAGATTTCTTTGATCATTTCAATTACTATTATTAAAATTAAAACAAACAAACAACAACAAAAAAAAAAACCACAGAAGCTCTCTGCCATGCACTGAGTAAAAGTTAAAATCCAGAAACCCAGAAATGCAGTA
>NW_006383008.1:2362783-2369790 GCF_000327345.1 Myotis davidii
AGGGTGGGGAAATAAAGTTATAATGGATAAGGGCACCATTTGAAAACTTAATTGCTTTACAATTTGAATACAAAGCTTGAAATAATATGATCACTCCATTTATTTTTTGGTTGTAGTAAAAATTATAAGTACCACTTTAATTAATTAATTAATTAATTTTTATTTGTACTGTTAACACATTACAGATGTTCCCATGTCATCCTCTTTGCCCACCTCCACCAAGCCCATGTCCACTTCCCTCTGCCATCACCACATTGTTGTCTGTCTCTATGGGTGATGCTCTTTGGCTAATCCCTTCACTTCTTTCATTCAGTTTCCCTCTTCTCCCTCCCCTCTGACAGCTGACAGTCGGTTCTATGTATCCATGCTTCTGGTTCTATTTTGTTTGTCTATTTATTTTTTTCATTAGATTCCACATATAAGTGAGATCATATGGCATTTGTTTTTCTCTGACTGGCTTATTTCACTTAGATAACAATCTCCAGGTCCATCCATGTTGTCACAAAAGATAAGATTTCCTTCTTTTTTTTTTTTTTACAGCTGAGCAGTATTCCATTGTAATTGAACCAGAGCTGTTTTTTTTAAAAAAACATATTTCTTTTATTGATTTCAGAGAGGAAGGGAGAGGGAGAGAGAGATAGAAACATCAATGATGAGAATCATTGATTGGCTGCCTCCTGCACTGCCACCCACTGGGGATCCAGCCCGAAACCCAGGCATGTACCCTTGGCTGGAATTGAACCCAGGACCCTTCACTCTGCAGGCCGATGCTCTATCCACTGAGCCAAACCAGCTAGGGCTAAAGTTTCCTTTTATACACATTTTCACTAGCACTTATTGTTTGTTGACTTATTGATGGTAGCCACCCTGGCAGGTGTGAGGTGATATCTCATTGTTGTTTTAATTTGCATCTCTCTGATGATTAGTGATGAGCATTTTTTTTTCATATCTCTGTTGACCATCTGTATGTCCTCTTTGGTATGACTGTATGTCGGTGGTTCTCAACCTTCCTAATGCTATGACCCTTTAATACAGTTCCTCATGTTGTGGTGACCCCCAACCATAAAATTATTTTCGCTGTTATGAATCGTAATGTAAATATCTGATATGCTATATGTGTTTTCCGATGGTCGCAACCCACAGGTTGAGAACTGCTGCTGTATGTCTATTCAGGTCCTTTCCCCATATTTTAATTGGATTGTTTGTCTTCCTGATGTTGACTTCTATAAGTTCTTTACATATATTTTGGAAATTAACCCCTATCAGATGTGTCATTGGCGAATATGTTATTTCCTAGAGTGGGTTCCCTTTTCACTTTATTGGTGGTTTCCTTTCCTTTCCTTTTAGTTTGATGTAGTCCCATTTGTTTACTTTTTTTCTTTGTTTTCCTTCCTCAAGGAGATTGGCAAATATATTGCTGTGAACGATGTTTGAGATTTAACTGCCTATGTTTCTTTATAGAATTTTTATGGTCTTTTAGAAATTGAATTCTTAGAAATTTAAAGTATGACTGCTGAATTTTAAAAATATATAGAATAAGAGTTCAAAGATAAAGTCTAATTAATATTCCAGAAGTTAAAACAAGATGAAACATGACCATAATAAAAGCAATATAAAGGACAAATCTAATTAATCAATGAAGAGCTAAAGAAGAGAACAAAAATATCTGTTAGAGTATCAAGGAAGTGTGAAGGCAACTTGTACCTGGAGGGCATTTTTACAAAAAGCAGAGAACCCAAAAATAAGTGAGACTTGCATATTTGTAAGGTCTTTGAAGTGAGAGGTTATAAAGACTGCAGCTATTATCTTTCTACATTTATGAGAGTCTATAAGTAAGAAGCATTTCTTTCAATCCCCTGAAATTTTTTTTAAATATAAAAAAATAAGCTTGTAAATATCTGGTCTTATGTTTAAGGGAAAATTAAGCAATCTACCAGATGTTAAGAGAGAAACATAAAACAGATTCTCATTCATAACCCTCAGAGGGAACCAATCCTGCTGACACCTTGATCTCGTACTCCTAGATTCCAGAACTGTGAGGCAATACACTTGGTTGCTTAAGCCACCAAGTCTGTGGTATTTGGTTACACCACCCCTAACAGACTAATACACTACCCATCCGTCCTACTCTTAGGTATTTATTTACCTAAGAAAAATGAAAATATATGTACAAGAAAGAATTCTACAAGGATGTGCATGTCAGGTTTATTTATCATAGCCTCAAACTAAAAAGAGCTTAAATATTCATCAGCAGGTTATTGGATAAATTAACTTTAGTATGTTTATATAAGGAAATACTATGCAGTAATTAAAAGAACAAACTACTCATACACATCACAGGACTAAATACATTTTTAAAAACCCGGAGTATGCTGGGTGAAAAAAGTCAGGAATAAAAATTAGGTCTTACTGTAATGATTCCATTCATATGAAATTCTGGAAAATGCAAAACTAATATATATATAGTCAGAAATTCAATCAGTCTTTGAAAGAACAGAAGTTGGGGAACTGACTGGGAAAGGGTACCAAGGGACTTTTGGTGGTGATGGAGCTATTCTTTGATTATGGTGGTACTTATATTTGTCAAAACTCCTTGAACCCTTCACTTAAATTGAAAACTTTATTGGTGGATAATATATCTCAATTAATTTGATTTGTAAGAATACATTGTTAGTACAGAAAAAAATTAAAAATACTCAAGATGGAGAGAATAAATATGTAAGCAATAGCAATGGCTTTTAAAAATTCTTCTTCTTATATTGTTCATTTCTGATGCAGCATAGTAAAATCTCTAGTTCTATAAACTCATTTTTTAATGTATATAGTATTTCTGGCATTGTCTCAAAGCTGTTACAGAGAAGGATGTTTGGTGTTGTGGCAAACTAGAAAAAAACTGGGAAATAGGTTATTATATAGGATTTGAAGTTAGCTGATTGCCAAAGAGGATAGCATGCCTACAGTGTTTGGCTTTATGTAATACTAGAGGCCCAATGCATGAAATCCATGCAAGGGGCTCGGCCCTCGCAGCGGCAACCCTTGCAGCCCCGGCTTCATCCAGAAGGTCATCTGGTCTAATTAGCATATTATGCCTTTATTATTATAGATTTTTCCTATCTAGATTTATACTTGAAATGGCAAATTTAGGTGTGGCCTCATTTTCAAATTTCCATCCACTTGGCTATAATTATTTCTCTTTAGGAGAGGTGATTGTGGCAGAGCATTCCAGAAATATCTTCTTACTAACAGGGTTGAAAAGCATCAAAAATTTAATTGGGCCTATATTCCAATGCTTTCTGTTAGAACTTTAAATTAGTATTTTCAAACTTGGTTACACAAGCAATCACCTCAAAATACTTACACCTGAATCTAATACCTATTTAATTCTTTTTAATCACCCAGAAAAATGAATTTTAAAAATAGTCATAGTGGATTAACATGTGAGGCCAACCCCTGGGGCACTTACCAGTGTTGCTGTGTGACCGATACCCTGCAATCATTTTGTAGCCGCTCAGTGTTTCATAACTCCAGATGCCTCTAGTCTTTATCTATGATTAGTTGATTTTTGTGGATGAAAGGCATCTTAATGAGGTGTTTTTTTTGGGGGGGTGGATATTCAAATTACCACCTTTACAATGCTTTATCTGAAGCTTTTACTTTGTAGTCCTAGAGTTGTGAAAATGGTTGCTGTGGAGATAGAAAATTATCAGTCAAATGTTAAAAAACAACAACAAAAAAGAGCATTCTAGTACTATAAATTTCTAAACGACATTCATGTTCAGTATAAATTCCTCTGGCTCATCTCATCATGAAAGATTTAGGAATATCATGGCACAGGCATTCCCTAGTGATTTTTTAAATGTAAATAACAGTTGTATCTTCAAATTAATTATTAAAAAGAATATGTAATTTTAAAACTTCTAGTTGCACATTATTCATTCCTGACCGATCATGTTCTAGATGTGTTGCTATGGACTTGTGTTCCTGCCAAATTCATGTGTTGAAATCCTAACCCCCAGTGTCTCAGAATGTAACTGTATTGTGGACATTTTAAAATAAGGTCATTAGAGTAGGCCCTGATCCAGCATGGCTGGTCTCCTTATAAGGAGAGATGAGGACTCAGACATGCAGAGGGAAGACCACCTGAAGGCACAGAGATATAACAACCAACTGCAAGCCAACAAGAGAGGTCTCAGAACATACTACCCCTGCTGCCACCTTGATCTCAGACTTCTACCAGTAAGAACTGTGAGAAAGTATCTGTTTAAGAGAATCTGCTACTTTGTTATGGCAGCCCTAGCAAACTAATGTAGTGGTTCTCAACACCAGCTGTTCAACAGGATCACCTGTAGGTACAATAAAAATAAAACGATGCCAATGCCAATTAAATCTTAACAAGAGAGGAGGGAAGGGATGTGGGTGTGGGCTGACCTTTTTAGAAAATTCTCCATGTGATTTTTAGATGACTAAAGACATCCTCATATTTAATGCACTCCTTTCCGCAATGGCCAGCTGCAAAGCTGCCTGGTGAGAGTAACTTGAAACTGATAAACAACATCATAAGTTCTTTACAATCTATTCAGGTTCTATTTATGAATTTGGCAAGCATATTCCTTAAATTATTTAGTATCTATTCCTCGCGTGATAGAAAACAAAAGTGAAAGGGTTTACATTTTTGTTATCCAATATTGAAATAAATTTCTTGTGTGTCTTGTGCAGAGATACATTATTTATTCCACTGGAATATTTCCCTTAAGAGACAAATCTCCATATGCTCCTATTTTCTCAATGTAATATCAGAGTCTCAGAGAAAACATAAACGCCAAGATTTTAAACAGTTTCATGGTTATTTTGAGGATAAATGCCAATTATTAATTTAAAGCTTCTAAAATTCTTTGGTTTGATTTCTTCAGAGAGAAAGTGTATGTCAAATGTAAAGAGAGAGAGAGAAAAATCCTGAAACAGGAAAGAATGCAAATAAGAAAGCTGCAACTGCAGCAACTAACTACAGCAGGAAATACATGTCCAGAAATGCCATATAAATTTAGTTTTTTCCAAACTATTTCCAAACACATTCTGCTTCTTGCTGGACTAAAAGTAGGAAAAGCACATGCCACATATCAATAACTGTCTTCATGGAGTGTGGGAGGCGGGGGGACTAGGGGGGTCGGCGTTCCCAGGACCCAACAATTATAACTTGGGATAAAAATCACCTAGAGATCTCTGCTTGGTCGGAGGCGGGGGGACTAGGGGGGTCGGCGTTCCCAGGACCCAACAATTATAACGGGATAAAAATCACCTAGAGATCTCTGCTTGGTCCTGCAGTGGTTCTCAACTTTCTGGCCTTTTAAATACAGTTCCTCATGTTGTGACCCAACCATAAAATTATTTTTGTTGCTACCTCATAACTGTAATGTTGTACTGTTATGAATCATAATGTAAATATCTGATATGCAGGATGGTCTTAGGCGACCCCTGTGAAAGGGTCGTTCAACCGCCAAAGGGGTCGCGACCCACAGGGTTGAGAACCGCTGTGCTAATGAGTCTGACACGAAACAAGATACAGGGTTTAAGACCAGAAAATCAAATGCTAGCACAGATGGTCTAGCTCAGTGGTTCTCAACCTTGGCTGCACATTAGAATCACCTGGCAATCTTTTTAAAATCCTGATTTCTGGGCCTCATCCTCCGGAAATTCTGTTTCTTTGTTATGGGGTGGGGCCACAACATTAGTAACAAAGAAACAGAATTTCCGGAAGATGAGGCCTAGAAATCAGGATTTTAAAAAGATTCCCAGGTGATTCTAATGTGCAGCTAAGGTTGAGAACCACTGGCCTAGATTCAAATCCTAGTTTTTCTTCCTCTTTGTTTTGTGACCTTGGGAAAATTATTATTTTAATTTCTGTGTGGCTTGTGTTACCTCAGAGATTGTGTGTGTGTGTGTGTAAATTCATTCAAGGCAATAGTAAACACTCAATGTTAGTTTCTATCAGACACACCATCTATTACAACAATGTAAAAATCCTGCATTCTTTTCTACCTTCCGATATATTATTTTGGTACTAGACCTATATTTTTCTCTTCTATTCCATTTACTTTTCCCTTTTCACTGTCTTTCATACTGGTAACATTAGAAATTCATGTTTCATTTGTTTACTGTTTTGTATTGAACACAGAACAATATGGTTTCATTTTAGTCTTCACTAGAAGTTACCCCATTAATAATATCTTGAGAGTGAAGCGCCTGTTATTGCCAATCACAATCATCTTACACATCATCCATCATGTCACCTTAGAAGGAAAAGTTAGCTCTGAGATGGTTGGTGGTTAAGGTAAAGAAGGAAAATTGGAAAAGGTAGTGTTGAAGGTCTCAATAAATAGAACAACTACTCTCCATTTATTAAAGAAACTGCTCTGCTTGACCAACTTGATCCACTCAGCCAGCAAACCCTTATAATCCCTCAAGTCTTCCCACTGGTTCATCACTTGATTCATCATCTCATGAACTGGCCATAATAAAACCTCACTCTAGACTTACACCAGGGTCAGCTGGTTAATTGTTATGAATTACAATCCCTCTCAATATTTTGCTCCTTTGACTCTCCTATTATTTCTATAGTTTGCAAACTTTAAAATTCCTGATTTTTTAATTATCCTTTTTTATCTGTAAATATAACATTTGAACATGTTACATGTGGAACAAGATTTTATATATTCATATTTCTGTTTTACATATAACTGTTATACATATGTTAATTATCCTTTTTTATCTGTAACATATTAACATTTGAACATGTTACAAGTGGAACAAGATTTTATATAATCATCTTTCTGTTTTACATATAACTGTTATACATATGTTTCTTTTATTCCTCAGAGAGTTGTATTATCTATGTCTGTTATAGATCCTAGAACAGTGACAGGCACATAGAAGGTTCATAGTAAACTTGATTTTATAAGTAGTTATTCATTTAAAGTGAAGCATAACTAAAAAAATCACTGGTGTCATTA